>NW_026887317.1:0-117092 GCF_032173495.1 Musca vetustissima
TAATACCATGTACCACAGTGTGGTGAAGGGTATACTTATTAATATTGACCTATGTTTCAGGGTAGCTACCACAGTATTCGGTATTTAGGCGATTTTCGACACGTGTTTCAGCTGCATTGGCTATAATATGGTATTTCGGGTTCTCATTGTATTAACAATCCTTATACTACCAATTATATCTCACATCTCTTTACTAAAAATGATTTCTCTACCCAAAATGATCGACATTAATCCCCATTTTGGTGTAGTCCCTTAAAACGTTAGCCCTCTATTATGATGTTCTCATGTCTTTAATGGTATATTTAAGGTTCTATCATAACATGAGTTTTTTCCTGGGAGCACCCATTAATTTCACATATTTTGAATGTCATCCTCATGGTGGAGGGTATAAAAATCGTTTTAACTTGTTTCAACTTAAATAGGGTTTGTCTCTGGGCGACCTGTACTTTGTTTACAATTTAACATGGACAGACATTTTCTGCAAATACGTTTTTACCCGCCAGAATGACAAATGTCAGGTACTTCTGTTGGATAATTCCACTAGGACCATACAAAGGCATAAAATGAGTCAGGACCTTATATTTTAGGGGGTTATGTCAAAACATAAACCTATATTTAAAATATTCTACGCACTAGTTCTACCGAAAGAGGTGTGGTACCGAACTCCATTAAAATAAGTTGTAATTTATGTTTTACATAAATTACTATTGCTCCTAGGACTTTTTGCATTAAAAATAGGACATGTCAGTCCACATTTTGATATAGCATCATATAAGGGCAACTATATTATGAGGTATTTTTATACCCTTCACCACACTGTGGTACAGGGTATTATGTCTTTGTGCATATGTTTGTAACAGGCAAAAATAATAGAGATAGACCCATGGTTCCTTTTGAGAATATGCATAGAATCACTTTCTGAGTCGACTTATGCATGTCCGTCCGTCTGTCCGTCTGTAGATGTTAAATTGTAAACAAAGTACAGGTCGCATTTATGATCCGAATTGGCTGAAATTTGGCACAGCTCGTTTGTTTGCCCCAAGGACGAACTATATTGAAATTGGGAAAAATCGGTTCAGATTTAGATATAGCTCCCATATATATTTTCGCCCGATTTAATGTAAACGGTCCCTATATATCTTTCGATTTGCACGAAATTTGGTACAGCGTAATGAATTAGGTCTAAAATGATGTGTGCAAAGTTTCGTGAAAATCGGTTCAGATTTGAATATAGCTCCCATATATATATTTGTCCGATTTAAGGTAAATTGTGTACCAAAGTCCCTATATATCTTTCGATTTGCACGAAATTTAGCATAGCGTAGTGAATTTAGTCTAGAATGATTAGTGCTGAGTTTCAGGAAAATCGGTTCAAATTTCGATATAGCTCCCACATGTATTTTCGTCCGATTTAAGGTAAATGGTGTACCAAAATCTCTATATATACTTCGATTTGCACGAAATTTGGCATAGCGTACTGACTTAGGTCTAGAACGATGTGTGTTAAAGTTTGTGAAAATCGGTTCAGATTTAATATAGCTCCTATATATATTATCGTCCGATTTTAAGTAAATAGTGCACCAAAGTCCCTTTGTATCCTTCGATTTGCACGAAATTTTGCATAGCGTGCTGAATTAAGTCTAGAATGATGTGTGGTGAGTTTCAGGAAAATCGGCTTAGATTTCGACATATCTCCCATATATATTTTTGTCCGATTTTATGTAAATGGTGCACCAAGGTTCCTATATATATATATATATATATCCTTCGATTTGCACAAAATTTGGCATAGCGTGCATGAAAATAGATTATATTTTTAACAACGCGGCGTACCGAATAGCGTGTATCAATTTTGCTATAAATCGTTATCCATAAATTTTCCTCATGTTACGCAGGCGGCTCTAAATCTGCTCGAATGAAATTACAGTTAGGATAGGTTGGGGAAAGAGTGAACATAGGCATGCAATTATTAGGATACATATGTACAATATACCCAAAGTGGTGAAGGGTATCATATAGTCGGCCCAGTCCGACTTTACTACTTTCCTTACTGGTTAAGTACGTTTTACGCCCAATTTGGTTTATTTTAATATTTTTCGTTCTTATTTCACTTCGATTTTATGGTAGGAAAAGTGTCATCCATTTCCTACCATAAAATCGAAGTGAAATTTGGCTTTTCGAAACCATGGGCACAAATAAATTCTTCACAGAATATTTTCAAAGTAAGTTAATCTTACTACATAGCCCCATACAAAGGCTAGGAGCCATTTTAGGTATGTTGAAGATCCTATCCCAATTGTTCACCTGCCAGCCTTTTTTTATGACATAATCTCAATATAAAAGCTCCGATCGATTTTAGGTATTTTTAATGTCCAGCTCATGGTGGAGGGTATAAAAAGTTAGGTTCGTCCCAACCTAAAGAGGTTTTTACTTGTTTTTGGTTAAGAAACAACAAGGATTAAGACAGAATATTGTGTCTATCGTTCTCTTTCTATCCGCCGTCGGAGGCACAGTACCCCCACTAGTCATTATAAACCAGTCATTAATTCTAACCATAACTGAGGCAATGTAATCAAACAGCTGCAACAGTATGTTTCTTAATTCCATACAAATAAAGCTAACAAAAGGCAACCATACTTGAATTACAACATTATTAAATTACCATAACCATTTATTTAAGCTCATCATTAAACAAATTAAATACACTTCTTGTTAAAGCACATTAAACAAATTACAATTTCTCTTCCTTTCATTCTATTTGCAGTGTCCTTTGCTATTTGAGTTGGGCAGCGAATGTTGATGGTGAAAAGACACAAATAACAAAAATACAAACAGAGCCAGAGCATGGCATGAAAAAGGATACATCATCATCTGCATCCTCGTCGTCGACAATTGTAACACTGCCACTGACAACGACGACAACAACAACGGCATCAACTGCATCATCAACATCACCACAGTCAAACATTTACCGAATTAAAAGACTGAATCTGTCAAAGGATAAACCGAAATTACGTAAACAACAACAACAACGAATAGAAGGACATCAACAACAATCGTCTCTTATCCAACAGGACCCTGACCATTATGTCGACAAATCAAAGGCAAACATCAAGGATACAACGGCCATGTCAGGTGATACTCGTCCAGCTGGCAAATCGAAGGGAAAGAAAGTGAAAGGCCTGGGAGGAAAAAATTCCCACAGCTTAAATAAGAAGCTATTAAAGTGAGTAGAGTGATGCGATTTAATTGAATTTCCCCAGTCATTATTTTATAATCCGGTGAAAGGAATGCAAATGATGTACTCTTTAATAGATTCTGTATTTTAGAATGAAGAAGAAAGAACATTTCATCATTGCCATTTAAAATTTGCCTGATAAGCGATTGACGTCTATTTTTGACAAATTCTCACATAATTATTTTAGACTGGACTTGAAATGTTAATGGTGGTGAATCTTCAGTCATTAATCATTCCAGCACACACGTTCACGTCCATTGATCTGCCCAGTCTCTGATTGTTTTATTAGCTTCTCAACGAAGAAAATAAGTCAAGGGTATCATTAGGTGGTACCATAACAGATATTCACAAAAAACACACACAGAACAATATTCAGTTGTATTGTTTTTATACAAATTAATTATGTTAAATTTTCTTTTGTTTCAAAAAAATGACGAATTATTTTAAGAAATATTTCAAATAATTGTGTTTGCAAATTGACGTTTTGAAACTCTGGGAAAAGTTTGCTCAGAATAATTGTTTTCAGCTTTAACAATAACCAATTTGAATTCTCAATTCCGCATGCCTTTGAGAATACTTAATATTCTCAAATTATATAACATTGAGGGATATGATAGTTATATTTCGGGACCAACAATGAAGATCAAAACATTTCACATTGAAAACGGTTTTTATACCCTTCACCATACTGTAGTATAGGCTATTGTGGCATTGTGCATATGCTTATAACATGAAAAAGGAAACGAAACGGGCTAAAATTGTCCCCTACATTGTCCAATTTTAACATACTGTCATAAAGAGGAACTTCGCCAACTTTCCAAGGGCCCATTCACCAAAAATTATGCGTTGCGGTAGATATTTCCGCCTTTATATTTCAAGAGATTTGAAACTATTTGGATTTCGATTCTTCGAAATCCTTGTATATGGTGTCTTTGCCAATATTACTGATCTTAATGTGAGTAATATCTTGAATTAAATGAAAACTAATTTTAAATTGGGTTATATTAAATCAGAATATTCTACAAAAATGTTTGCCATACAATTTTACAATAATTCTCAGAATAGACCAAAACTCTAAAACCAGTAAGGAAAATAGTAAAGTCGGACGGGACCGACTATATGATACCCTTCACCACTTTGGGTATATATGGGAGATATATCTAAATCGGAACCGATTCCTACAAAACTTGGCAAACGTTAGGCAATATTAATTTCAGTTCGTTGTGCAAATTTTTGTAGAAAACGGCCTAAATTTGGGTCTTTTGTGCACCTTTTACTTAAAATCGGACGAAACTATAAATAGGAGCTATTCTAAATCTGAACCGATTTCAACAAAAATTGCCACACGTTATGTTATAGTATTTTCAGTACGTTATGCACATTTGTGTGCCAATTGGACCCACCTGCGGAGTTTGTTGCAGAATTTACATCTAACTTCTAGGTTATACTAACTTCAGTACATTGTGCAAAATTTAGTGTCAATTTTGTGTAAAATCTGATGAAAATATATATGTATAAGCTATATCTAAATCTGAACCGATTTTAACGAGATTTGCCAGAGATTAATTTATATTAACTACAGTTCATTGTACAAAATTGTGTGGCAATCGGACAGACTTTGGGTCTTTAGGGCACAATTTACATAAAATCGTAAAAAATATATATAGGACCTACGTCTAAATCTAAATCCAAACTTAACACACTTCATTCTAGACTTAATTCAGTACGCTATGCCAAATTTCGTGCAAATCAAAAGATAAATGTGGACTTTGGTGCACCACGAAATATATATGGGACCTACATCTAAATCTGGACCTATTTTCAGGAAATTCGACACACATCATTCTAGACCTAATTAATTATGCTGTGACAAATTTCGTGCAAATCGAAAAATATATAGGGACTTTGGTACATCAAAAATATTTAGGAGTGAACCAATACAGCTGGAATCCTGAAATTTGGAGTTAGGGTCACTGTTGGGGTGTAGGATTGTGATATGTAGAAAGTTGGGATTTTAATTGTTCTAAATTTGGTACAATTTGTATTTGGGTGAACTAAATTTGAAGTTAGGATGATTGTTGGGGTGTAGGACTGAGGTATGTGGGTAGTTTTGGGCTGTTGGATTATGGTATGTAGGAAGATTTGGAAATTATTATGTATTATGTGTACTAAATGACACTAAATGTGGTACAATTTGGAGTAAGAGTAAACCTATAGAGCTGGAATCCTGAAGTTGGCTAATAAGATTTCAAATGGGGTGCATTATGTATGTAGTAATGGAAATTTGTACTTATGTGTGCAAAATGGTACTAAATTTAATTCAAATTAGATTTAAATGAACCGATAGATTGGGGTTTGTGGGATGTTTGTAAATTCGTACTTATGATTTTTAAAGTAGGTAGGTATGGAAATGGTTATTAATGTGTACTAACTGATACTAAATTTTGCTAAACCTATACTTGAAATTTGGATTTTCGAAGTATTACAAAAGTGCGGTCAGAATTGGTGTATAAGGTTGAGATGTGGATGTAGTTTTGAACAAGGTACTAAATGGTTCTAACATTTTAATAATGCCCGGTATTGGGTTTCAAATACTTCCCACATTAGTATTCTTTGTACCATTTGGTACCATTTCCCAATAAAGCCAACGTTATCAAACTAAAAGTAACTTACATTCAAAATACCACGTTTCTTTTGGGCGTTGATGATCAGTCAGTCACTTATAACGCAATTATATGTAGACTCTTATAGATTAGGCAATGCCAATTTCTCTCCTATTAACTTGTTGATGCCGCTGGGAGTATTTATATTTTAGAAACCAAATACACGAATTCCAAACTATACCATTTCTAATCGCTCCGTGCCCATGTACAATATTTAGTAGTTTCCATGCCTTTAGAACCCATTTAAGGGGACCCCCCCATTCTCGGGGTCAAAATTTTTGTTGATATTATTCGAATCTACACTAATTCAAGAATGTCCTTACAAAATTTCAGTGAAAATCTCAAGACCTCTTGAAGACAGGGACGTACGCAGGGGGGCGGCCCGAGGGGCCCGGCCCCCCCCCCCCCCCGAAATGAATTTTTTTCACAGTAAATCTATGTTTGCAACAGCGATTTTTTTTCATTTTGCGATTTTCCAAAAATATTTTTTCAAAGGTCCGTCATTTTGTTAATTTTAGAGCGACGTCAATAATCCTAGTTCATACGAGAGCCAGTCATGTACTCTTTCTAACACCGTTGGAATTTTCGGATTCCGATGTTCCAGTGAGGAGTTATCATGCCCGCCATCAAAAATAAGGACTTTTCTTTAATTACAAAAAACAACAACAAAAATTTTTTGTAAATTATTTTTCTTCCTTTTTAAATCTTCAAATATATATGTGCAAAGTTACAAACCTTAGCAAGCATTGGTATTGATTTACCAGCCCATTTAAAATCTTAAAAATAAAAAATCGAGAAAAAAATAAATATACAATACGTCCTAGACACATTTTCTTGCAGAAGTGATCCACTCTTTCCAGTACCTACCCCGCAAGGGGTCAACATATTTAAAACTAGTATATATATATAATACCAATTTCATTGAAACTTTGCAAATTAAAATATATTTACTTTACATAAATTATGTCTGGAAATGGGACCCATCGGTCCACTCCTTCTTGTATCTCCCCCACAAAATGATCAAAATTTGGCTGAAAATTATTTTCTAATGTCACGCGAAAGGACTATCCGATTTAAATTAAACTTTGCACAGCCTAATATTTTAACCATGACTGTATAAGGTTGAAAGACGGGACCCGTCGATCTATTCCTTCTTGTACCTCCCCCACAAAAGGCCATCATTTTGAAAACTTGTATATCTTATATGAAGCGAACGAATAACCCAATTTCATCGAAACTTTGCACATCGAAAATGGGACCCATTCCTTTATGTACATACATCCCAAAATGGTCAACATTTGGATGAAAATCAATTTTAAATTGTCACGCGAACGATTTGAACTAAATTTTGCACAGCCTATTATATTAACACGTTGACTTACAGTAGAAACCATTGAAATTCGAAAACATGACACTAGGCTTCTACTTGTACGCTGGTAAATGCACATTTGTGCTGCTACAGCCGTCATGTCACATTGTGAACTTGAACTTGACGGCTATAGACGCAACTGTCCGTCAACGCTTTAATCATGAGTGAATAAGGCTGAAACATGGGACCCGTCGATCTATTCCTTCTAGTATATCCTCCACAAAGAAGTCAACGTGTTTTTAAAACTTGTATATCTCATATGAAGCGAACCCAATATCCAACATCAGTGAAACTTTGCACAACGTTTTTTATACTCTCAGCCTTATCGCCAATGAAGGTATATACACTTTGATACGGTGAAAATGTGCTTCATCAAAATATTGCTTTCAGACCACATGATTCTTTGGACCAAATCCGTTTCAGAAAATTTGGAGTCGATTCAGAAATGTCCGTCCGTTTGACTGGCTGGTGCGCACGATAACTCTCTAAGGGAATAATTGATTACATTCAAACATTGCACATCTTATTATTTCTTCCAAACTTAGTTCAAGTTCGAAAATGGGGAATATCGATCCACTCCTTCTTGTACCTCCCCCACAAAATTCTAAGCCTATACCAAGTCCGATGTTGGGACCCGTCTGCCATCTCCTCTGATACCTCTTCCAAAAAGGGTCAATATTACTTGTAAATTTTATTTGAAACCCTGAATTGATCAAGATTACATCTGAAATGTATTTGATAAAAATATATACCTTATATAAGACGAACAATAAAACCAGTGTGTAACTCCGAAGACCTCCGGAAACCATAGGGCGAGGATGTATATATATATATCTGTCGGCAATACTGACTGACACTTTTTTACATGTTTTTATGTTTATACAATTCTTCTTTGATGCGATTTCAAGTGAAACTCTCAACAACTAAAGTAGATATAACCGATTTATTGTCTTAGCATCAAGCCACGGCAAGAGTGCTTCTCAAACTTTAAACGGTATCTCTGCGGTGTATATATGTGTTCATGTTTTGGATGTCCTACGCCCCATATAAAAATATTCAATTAGAGTTCGGCACATTTGAAAATAACGACGTTTTCATTCAATTATGCGAATGAATAGACATTCACACAAAAATGCCAATATACACAACCTAATATTTTAACCATGCCCATATAATGGGTCCACCCCTTCTGTTACCTCCTCCACAATATGTCAACATTTTGAAATTTGTAATTTTCGTATGGAACGATCATCTCTGGTACCTCTCCTGCATACGATATGTTAAAGGCTGAGGATGTATCTATAGGCAACATCGATTGCATAATATGGTCATTGACATCTTCTCGACTTTCCTTACGGATGTCCTGCTCAGAGTAGACTTGTCAACATCACAATCGACATTTCAAATGCCCATTCCAAAATTTTAAATTTTAGTCTTTATATCAATAATATATTTCAATATTTTTTCCCGCCCCAAAATGGTCCTAGCCGCATTTTATATTTAAAGCTTTTGGTGTTCCGTTCCTCTATGTCTACATACATATATATTTCAATATTCATGTATTGCCACAAAATTTTATCAAAAATTTGGCATTTAGAAATTTCAGATGTTTGGACATAGCTCCTATTCGAAGGTCCCTTTTCATTTCAACTTTTTTTAAGTTCTTGGTTCTACGAAGACAATAACAGTTAACAATTTTTGCATGATTTATAAATGTCACGCCCCATTTAAGTTTGTTGAGCATCATAGGGGCATTCTACCACCAAATTTGCTGTAATTTGAATTAGACATCGACGATATGACATCTCATATTTTTTTTAAGATTATAAAATAAACGCACACATATGATAGACATAGTTCTTATTTATTCTGGATGCTGCAGACTTACCTTATTTAATTTACAGTTTTAAATATTTTTTCTCTAAAGATGTTTGCCTTATCTTCATGCAGGCCTAGACAGTATCTCTATATCATTCAAAATTTAATTAAAATAAATTCAATTAACGAGCAGAATACTTTCATATATCACAACGAATAGAATAATGACAGCAATTCAAATTATTTTGCGATGAAAATTATGGTCACTTTGTGGTCATAACTTTTATCGTTAAAAATTAATTAAAAGAAAAACACAAACATGTTTTCAAGTTTGTGAAAAATGTTCATTCATAACCATTCAAAAAAATAATTATTGGAAAATGCCCCGTAAACAAGATTTTGTGATGAATTGGTCATCTCCTTGTTGAAATTGAATATTACCCAATGATCATTAAAATATGATTGATGGTTTGAAAAAAAAAATTGGCATAGAAGAAATTCTATGTTGAGCAGTGATTTTTTTACCACTAACTAATCACGTTTTTTTCGGCTCATTATTTTTTTTACCGGAGAATGGAAATTGTTTACACTTTTTTTCAATTTTTCCCAATTTGTGGATTATTTTTTTCTGATGGCATTTGTTTTTGGTTTTCTTTTTTTCTTTTCAGCAAATTGGGCTTTACAAAAGTCAAAGCACCAAACAGTCATAACCGGAAACGTTTGGCCGTTGAATCACGACGTCATGCCTCACCCGATGACTCACACATGTTCATTATAAAATTACCGCCAAATATGTACTATTATGCCAACCCGAAGCCATCATCTGGCAGTGGATCACCCAATGCCCTTCCATCGTCATCATCATCTTCGTCGTCGACGACATCATTCTCGGCCAACTCCGTTCTGGATAAAAAGAATTTCATCAAGTCGTTGCAGGAACAAATCCATTCATCCAATGCTGATGATTCAACTGCAGCAGCAGCCGCAAAGGATGCTAACGGAAAAAAGGTAAACAAGTTTTTCTTTCTTGCCACTTTTCTATGCCAGTTCTATAATTATTTTCTATTTCCAATTTGTTGAGTTTAAATGGAAAGTTGTAAAGAAATCTCCAAAGTAATGGAAGGAGCTCCTTAAAAGCATTTCGCTTCCAATTTGTTGATGACTTTTGGGCAGAACAAATTGCTGGGTAACCCATTGAGGGGATTGACTTTTAATGAGGTCTTTATAGAGATGAACTTGAGGGAGCCGAAGGACTGGATGGAGTCTTTGTTGGAAGTCTTTATAGAAGAGCTGAAGGTAGGGGGTCTCTATATAGACGAGCTGAAGGCAAGGAGTCTTTATAAATGAGCTGAAGGGGTCTTTATAGAAAAAATTAAACCCGTACTTATATACGAGCAGGAGGTAGTCTTTATAGACGAGCTGAAGGGAGTCCTTATGGACGAGTTTAAGGGGTCCTTATAGATGAGCTGAAGGCAGGGAGTCTTTATAGACGAGCTGAAGGCAGGTAGTCTTTATAGACGAGCTGAAGACAGGTAGTCTTTATAGACGAGCTGAAGACAGGTAGTCTTTATAGACGAGCTGAAGACAGGTAGTCTTTATAGACGAGCTGAAGACAGGGAGTCTTTATAGACGAGCTCAAGGCCGGGAGTCTTTATAAACGAGCTCAAGGCAGGCAGTCTTTATACACGAGCTGAAGGCAGGGAGTCTTTATAGACGAGCTGAAGGCAGACTCCCTGCGAGCTGAAGGCAGGTTTAAGGGACGAGTTTAAGGGAGTCTTTATAGATGAGTTTAAGGAAGAAACTGGAGGGAGTTTTAAGAAGGAAATTGATGGAGTCTTGAGGTACGCTCTGGAGGGAGTCTTTCAGAAGTTCTGGAAGAGGTGGAGGGGGATTTTTATATACGAACTGAAGGCAAGGAATGGTTTATGGACGGGACCTTGAGGCTGTCTTTACAGACGAGAATCTTTATAAAAAAGTTAAAAGAAGTCTCCATAGGCGAACATAAAAGAAGTCTTGTCTTCATAGGCGAACTTGGGGCATTTTTGTAGAACTCAATGGAGTCGACTTGTCGACGATAGAAAAAAAGGAAGTCTTTACAGCCTTGGGAAGTTTTTATTAGCGACCTGGCGAAGGATTTAAATTCGTTCCGATTTTGGGTTCATCTTTCCATCCCATCTCCCAATGGGTTAATTCACCATCTCCACTAACTAGAATTTCCAAATCAAAGACGCATTTCATTTGAAGGCATTTTGTTTGGGGTTTTCTTTTTTTATTCCCATTTTTTGTTTGTGGATTTGTGTCTGCGCATCAAGTTCAGAGATAAACATCAAGACCAGTTCAATGCCAGTCAGACTCAACGGAACAAACAAAAGATAAAGAAGTAGCAGCAACAAGCATTCGAAGAATGGAATAATGTAGCCAAGCAGCAAGCCATCCAGCGAATGCTGCTGCCGGGTACTCGTTACAAATTGCAAACACACGTTTCTGTTGTTGTTTTGGCAAATGTTGTTTTTGTTGTTGTTGTATTCAAACTGGTACTGACACTGCTGCACTTATCCTCAGGCAAGACAATTCAACTGAGTGTGTGTGTGTTTGTTGCGACTATGTCTTAGATTGAAGTGATCAGAGTAACACCATCTCGACTGGTGGTTTGCACTTAGATTTCCAAGATCAGTTTCTGTAATTTTTTTCTGTTTGCTTTTCTTGTGGTGATTTTTGTTGCTGTTTTTTTTCAAAAGAACCAAAACTCGTGAGAATTGCCAGATCCTAACTAACTCACTCTGACAGACCACTTGAGTTGAGTTTACTGGCATGGTTTGAATTGTTTGTCAGATTGTTGGTTGTCTGTTTGTCTGTCTGTCTGTTTTTATGTCTATCTGTTTGTCTATCTGCCCATAAGTAGTTGATATACCAACTGACACATATTATCTCGAGATATTTCGGTATTCCAGCATGTTAAGCATTTCGTATAACAGAACGTTTGCTGGTTCGTTTGCTCACACTTTTGGTGGCGAAAGGAAAAAATACCCTCTATTCGATTTTTTTTGGATGAATTTAATACAGCAATTGTATGCCAAGATCATATCGAGATAGCACCACTGACAGCATTAACTGTGAATTGTTACACGACATATTTACCGTAAATATTACACTGCCGTCATCCCATATGACATAGACATTTTTACAGTATTTTAATGCATTTTTTTCTTTTTGAGATGCTTGAAAATATATATTGGAAATTCAGATGTAATGCTAGATGTAAATAAATTTAAATTGAAAATATTTAATTTGAAGGAGCTGAAGGGTATTGAATCTTATGGAAATTGTAGAACAATATCTAAAAAAAATCAAATAACATACAACTGATAGCTTCGTTCGTCACACACTCATAAAACCAAATATGTATGGAGGAGGTACCTAAGAGTGTGGATCCATAGGACCCATTTTCCGAATCAGTATAGATTCTTAAGTTTTCAATCGCTTTGGGGAGTTACCAGAAGGAGTGGACCGATAGGCTACATCTTTGGATATGATATAGATTTGGTAAAAATATTGTTTTGCGCGATGTTGGGGTCAAATCGGATTATCCAAAAGCTTCGTATGAGATTTACACATGTTCAAATATTTTGACTCTTTATAGGGGGTGGTACTACAAGGATTCATATTCAAAGAAAATTTGACAAAGAAATTCAGCACAAACATTATTATACTCAAAGAAAATATTTTTCTCGTGGATTGGATCCTCCGAAAATTGAATATTTGTAAATATGGCATCACTTATAAGCCTTTTTTGCAACTTGTGTATATTTTTTGATATGCCGAACAAAATCTGTTGTTCTTTTTCTTTAAAACAACGGAATAAAATACAAAAGTGAGCAAAATTATTTAAAAATATGACTTTTACAATATAAACCTGTAAGGAAAGTAGTAAAGTCGGACCGGGCCAACTATATGTTACCCTTTACCACTTTATCTATATTCAAGAGATCCTAACAGACCTCACATTTTTGAAGGAACATTAACATGAAAGTGGACTAAATTAAATATATGTGATCTGTGTCTATATGTGAACCGACGATCAATAACCGGGTGCATGTGTGAAGTATGGAGTGTATATTAAGTTCCTTGTTCAGTTTATAACTCGACCCTATAATGTACGTATATAATTGATGAGCGTAAAATTCTATGACGATAAAAGCATGTCCGTCTGTCTGTTGTAATCACGCCAGCTTCTGCAGACAGGTCAAGTTCAAAAATGAGCTATATCGGTCCTCGTATAGGCATGCGCAGCTCCTATATAAGGTACCCCTAAATTTTTGATATTTTTGATTTCTTGAGCGCGCTATTCCAGCGAATACGCTGAATATTTTTGGTTTATAATAATTAAAAAAAAATTCCAAATACGTGCACTGTATGTTAAAAAGTTTTGGAAAAATGGGCCGCGGAAAACATTGACAAAAGGAACAACGAGAACTCACTTAAAAATTGATTTCTAAAGGAAAAACTTACAAATGTATACAAGATGTTGTTGGCTGTTCTGCGAAAATGATCTCTAACGCCATAAAATGGTCTCCCAAGCCAGAAACGCGTGGGCGAAATAGAAAAATCTCTCAATTTGATGAAAAAAAAATCTTAAGATGATGAGCCCAAATCATCTGTTACGGTATTAAACAAAAATGTAACCTTGAGTTCATGCATGTACAATCAGGAGAGTCTTGCTGCATCACATTTGTATGCTAGATCTCCTAGAAAAAATATTAAAATTTGCAAAAGACCACCTAAATTGGCCTATGTCTAAGTGGCGTAACATTTTATGGTCTGACGAAAACAAAGTGGTTTATAATTTAATTTAAGGGAACCCCACCCATTCTCGATTTTAATTTTTCAAGATTTTCAATGGGTTTGTAAATCAATACCAATGCTTGTACAGGGTTTGTAACTTTGCACATATATATTTGAAGATTTAAAAGAGAAGAAAAATAATTTACAAAACATGTTTGTTATTGTTTTGTTGTTGTTTTTTGTAATTAAAGAAAAGTCCTTATTTTTTATGGCGGGCATGATAACTCCTCACTGGAACATCGGAATCCGAAAATTCCAACGGTGTTAGAAAGAGTACATGTCTGGCTCTCGTATGAACTAGGACTATTGACTTCGCTCTAAAATTAACAAAATGGCGGACCTTTAAAAAAATATTTTTGGAAAATCGCCGATTTTTGACCAAAGACCAAGTTAAAAAGTGAGGAAGATCTTCACCGATTGGCTTTATCCTAGTTCATACGATAGCTATACACTCACAGAGATACGTGTAAAAATTTGGAATCGATTGGGTCATTAGTTTTTGAGTTATTGTGCCCGCCATTCACAAAAGAGGAAAACGCGTTTAAAGTTTGAGAAGCCCTTTAGCCGTCAGTTGATGATGACACAATAAACCGGCTATATCTTCAAGAGTTCTTGAGATTTTCACTTGAAATTTTGTGGGGACATTCTTGAATTAGAGTAGATTCGAATTAAATCAAAAAAATTTTTGACACCGAGAATGGGGGGGTCCCCTTAAAGTAGACACAGCTTCCACCAAAATTCAAATTTTGACACGTTTCTCTGGGAGTGTGTAGCTCTCGTATGAACTAGGATAAAGCCAATCGGTGAAGATCTTCCTTATTTTTTAACTTAGTTTGTGGTAAAAAATAGGCGATTTTCCAAAAAAAAATTTTCAAAGTTCCGCCATTTTGTTAATTGTTGTGCGAAGTCAATAATCCTAGTTCATACGAGAGCCAGACATGTCCTCTTTCTAACACAGTTGGAATTTTCGGATTCCGATGTTCCAGTGAGGAGTTATCATGCCCGCCATCGAAAATATGGACTTTTCTTTGAACCCAAAAAACAACAACAAAACAACAACAACAAATTTTGGTAAATTATTTTTCTTCCTTTTTACATCTTCAAATATATATGTGCCAAGTTACAAACCTTAACAAGCATTGGTATTCATTTACCAGCCCATTTAAAATCTTAAAAATAAAAAATCGAGAATGGGGGGGGTTCCCTTAATGTAAAAAATGTTTAAAAACAGGTTGAGGCGAACCAGTTTTTTTATGTTCTCTATAGATTTGTGACTAAACCACTCATTGCACGGTCTTCGTGTCAAAATAAAACTAGAAGCCAACAAAATGGGGACTACGCCCCTTATGTATCATTTTTCAAAATTTTCACTGCATCTACCTTTAAATGATGCTGATATTTTGAAGCTCGAATTTGAGTGTTTTTTTAATTTTACTTCTAGTTTTAATACACAAACAGGAATTTATAAAAATCGAGTATAAGATTATTGTAGTCGCGAATCTGCGTAATTTGATATGTATTTTGTGTATGTTGTATGCACAGCTTCAGAGTAATACTCATCCGAAGGAGCGAATTTTGTGCGATCAAATTTCTAAAAAACCTATTTTTCGGGCCAAATTTTTAGATCTGTCAACTGAATGATATGGGTACCCGCGATCAATAAGGTTTTTTACGTTTCGGATGATATAAAATCTTCTTCGTGAAAATCCATCTACTAGAACGGCGGGAACTGGCCTTCCAAAAACACGAAATTTGGCAAAAAAATTATTTGAAAATATCGCGGATTTATTTGCATTTTCTGTGTATCATTTCCGCTTCAATAAATGACCTCATACGGATTTTGATCTTTTTCGAAAAGAGAACTTTAAAAACTTCAGCCGAAAGAGAGATGTACGCAATTTATCTCAAAAATAGATTGTGCTGGCACATCCATGGTTCTTAATGGACCACATTGAAATGGTATAGATCGATGTATTTTTTTAGGGTGCACACCGAAATCGGATGCGCGTTAATGGCATATGGAGTTTTCGGAAATTATTCGCGTTTTACGATTTTTTGGGTACTTCAATGTAACGTGTGGCACATCTTAGCCGTCAAATGAAATTTGGCAAAATATATATGGATTGGAAGATAAACTTCAGTACTTCCTGAAAACCGCATGCGTATCAGATGATTTTGAGAATTACGCGATTTAGACGCAATTTAAAATGTATATTTCATAATATTATTTTATTTTAAGATTTATTCCTATTTATAGAATTCTAAGATTAATCGGAAGGGTCTTGATATAATCCGCAAGGCGTATACATATACACAAAAAGTTATTATTATTAAATATGTAAATGTTTCTTCGAAATTCGGGTAAAATAGCAGAATAACTCCATTTTTTTTTCTGAAATTTCTTGTATAAAATTAAAAAAAAAAATAAATATGATGACATTATTTTTTTCGAACCAAAAACAAATATTTTCCCTCAATATCTTGTTTTGTTGTCGCTGTGATTTACAAACCGCTACACGGACTTGTGTGATTTTGATATCATTTGATTCATCATGGAGTTTAGATTATGTAGATATTTTTCAATTAATTTTTAGGTGTGTGTATGTCATTAATATAATGAAAATATTGACGTAATCTCCTATATTTTTATTATTTTTCTCATATTTCGCGAAGATGTGCAACTTTTTCGCGATTATTATAATATATTCATATTCTAATTTTACGAAGAAGATATATATCAAAGTTTTTGGGCAATAATAAACGACGTAATTTTAAGATTTTTTTCTTATGCTCAAAATTAAAACCTCGATAACTTTTGCGCGCTTCAACCAAAAATTTGATCGCGAACGGTTTCGGAGTCAGAACATTTTTCTCTATATGTGTACCAAAAATCATTGATGTGCCACAAAAACAAAAAAGCTGATTTTTTGAAAATGGAATATTAAAAAATTGGCAATACTGCCCATATATATATATATATATATTTCTTAGAAAGTATACAAATAAACATCTATTGTTTTTTAGCAGATTCGATTGCTAGATTAAAATGCTTTAATAAATTACAGTAGGTGAAATATATAATGAGATATTTAGTGTATTTCACCCGTTTTACAGGCAACATTTTTAACAAAATGGCGGTCCTTTGAAAAAATATTTTTGGTAAATCGCCGAGAAACGGGTAAAAATTTCACAAAAGAGAAAAACGCGTTTAAAGTTTGAGAAGCCCTTCAGCCGTCACTTGATGCTGACACAATAAATCGGCTATATCTTCAAGAGTTCTTGAGATTTATACTTGAAATTTTGTAGGGACATTCTTGAATTAGTGTAGATTCGAATTAAATCAACAACAAAATTTGACCCCGAGAATGGGGGGTCCCCTTAAGATAGCGCTTTGGAATTTTGCACACACATGATCCTGAAATGTTTAATATTGCAAATGGGATATATTACTGTACGATTGGTATAGCTCCCATGTATTTCGGTATTTTGGGAATTAATTAATTTTCTTAATTTTCAATTTTGAGTTCGCCAGATTTTTGTATTTATAGCAAAAATATATAACAAATAAAAAATGGTGATCTTTTTATACCCACCACAATTCAGTATTTCCGAAAATTGGTACCTATAACTTGTATTTTGTTTTTTGAGAAAAACAAATTTGGGGGCCGATTTAAAAATATTGAACATAAATGTGTTTCAAAGTACAGCACTTCTAGGGAAAAATGCGGAAAGCCCATCAAAATACAGAAAATACATTATACTATATTTATGTCAGCATCCAAAACTTCGCGATGCGAAATGGCCGAAAATGTAGTGGTACCATTACATAGGAGCTATACAAAAAGTAACAATAAGGTCCAGGAATCCAATGTTAACAGAGTATTAGAGCTTTGTGTATCCCCAAGAGTTTGTAACGCCGTGAAAGTAGGATGGGTTCTGTTCAAATAAGAAGCGGGTCAAGTGGACCCTGAAATTACCACAATGTCGGTTGAAAAACGTGTCCATACTTCCTAAAATACCGAAATTTTAGGGGTACATTTATATGGATCGATATTGATAATTTATATGGATAATTTTTAGTAAAGTAACTTGGTACCCAATAAGAACCCAATTTGCCAAATAACAGCGAATTCGGTCGAAAAATGCCGTCAAAACCCCCAAAGTACCGAAAATTTTGAGATATAGCCCATCTTCGAACATGACCTGCCAGCAGACAAAATACGACTCCATGCAAAAGTGAAGTTGCTGCAATTAACTTGTACACCATATTACATCACCTATCAATAACAACTGACTATTTTTTATGATCAGCATATTACTTTTCTTTAAAAAACACTCATTCACAGCAAGGATTAGACAGCTAACAATGTTAGTGGCGGAAATGTAACTAACACTGTTGCAAACAAGTTTTCTACCAACTAACCAGATAAACCTTCAATACAAAAAACATAACAAACTAGATCAGGTTAATAAATCATATTTAATTGAAATATTAATTAAATTCAAATCATAATTAGATTTGAAAAATTAGCCATGTTGCTCCATAGGAGAATTGGCAAGGGGTAGCTAAGACAAATTTAAGGGTTCTTTGAATGGTGTAGAACAATCAAGGAGTAGATAGACTTTTAGTTCCTCCAAAAATGCAAAGTATTTTTTGATTTAGCAGTATTAGCAATCCATAGCTCTCCCATTGTAAAATAAACTATATACGCCTCTGACATTTAACATAGTGTGTAGAACAAGTGCTGCTCTAAACAAGAATCCCAACATGAACAAAGTCGGCTATTTTTAGCCTAGCTTTCGTATCAGGTATATAAATAGTATCATGAATTTGAAACCTTCGAAGCAACTCTGTGCAAGGAAAAGAACCAAACCATCAACATTGTCATGATCATCATTACCACGAACAGCATTATCCACCAACGACTACTACCAAGTGTTATGGTGTTGAGCGGTTTCTCAGTTTGGCCATCTTTGGAGCGGCATATCTGACTGCATGCATGCGTGCGTGCCTGCTCAGTCATTGCGTATTTAAAATATATGTTTCCTTATCCAATAAACTACACATACAGCAAGTCCAATAAAGGCACCATGTACGAATGTATGTCTACGGCAGTGAAATGCGTCCACCCAACAGCAAGGTACTGTTGCAGAAAAACACATTTATCCTCGGCGATAATTGAATGCGCCATATGGGAGACCATCAACAACAACAAATTAATATTCAAGGCTACTATTTCTTGAGATACCATTTTTCTTTTCGTTTTCGTTTTTTTCATTAGCGATGATCAAATTCCAAGAGAGTGTGTGGTAGGTGGCCGGGCTGTAGTTTATTGTTGCAAGATTTCATGATCCTTTCAACGGCGTTTTTTTTTTAATGAACATACAATCCGATCATTAAAATTTAATTTAGTAGGAGTCTAGACATACTCCTGTACACTGACTCTGTAGTACACCTCTAATATATGTAGGATATATGGTCTATGGAGCAGCAACACAACAATTGCCGACTTAAGGGGTCACCTTCTACACTAAATATGCAATACATGGAGTCGCCTATCCACGGGACCATTAACTACATAAGAGCAAGTCATTCGGTCATCTTTTCTATTGACGTGCAGTGCGGTCATTTCTGATCGATACGGCTACAGTAAACCGCACATGGGAACATCTACTTTATTTAAACTATAGCAAATGATCCATGAGGTTATCTAAGATCTAGATTCTGCGACGTAAGCGCCTAGTTAGTCACCATCACAAACATCTTCCGAGAGAGAAATCTTCAATTACACTGTGTAAAACAAAAACTAATTATCGTGAAATTCCAAAACATTATGACAGAAATCGGAGACGCGGGTATAGACGGGTATACGACTCTCAGTCGAATATCTGATAGAGTCTTTTCGGTCGCCTTTTTCAGAAATGATTGAAAATATGTCAAATACAAATCAATATTCTAAACCAGTGAGCGGAGCAGTATAGTCGGACGGGGCCGACCATACGATACCCTACACAACTACTACGGAACTCAAATTTTCTACGGATGTTTATTCCGAGACTGGGCAATATTTCGCGATAAACAGCACCTCTTCCTCACACTGACATATTTTCCGAATATTAGGGTTATTCAGTACAGCTATTGTCCAGATTCCCTTCACCGTGGGTTGTGTTGTGATGTTCGGCTTTCATTTGAGGTCTATAGATCGACTCGAAAATAACACAAAAAATTAAGTTTTCGGTCCACTTCATTCCAAAATTATTATCTGATCATCACCGAAAATTATAGGCGTTGTCCTTGACCATAACTGGAACCTCATGGAACATTTCAAAGCGATCAGCGCTATAGTTCCGCTTTTCAGAGTGATAATAGGTTACTAAATAATATACGAATACGGAGATACCTGTAAATATTTAGGTGTAACTCCCACATCCGAGCACATACAACAATATAATTGGTCTTAATTTAAAGGTCAACCACTCCTCTTGGATATAATATCAACTTCCCGGTTATATGTCCTTCAGGGGTAAATATATACGTCATAGAATACAAATTTTGTCATTTTTCACACAAAAGTCAGGGTCCATTTGACCCGCTAAATATTGACCGATCTTTCTCCAAACAGGCATGCTTATTCTTTGGCCCGATCCGCTTCTCCATGCAAAATTTCACGATGTTCGGACCATTATTGCGGCCTCTGGAGCGACCAGAAAAACCGACAAAAATTTAGTATTTGGTCCATTTCATCCCCTAAATATTAACCGATCTTTCCCAAAAACAATAGGGGTCTTCATTGGCCAGAACCCAATCCTACATGCAAAATTTCGTGAAGATTGGTCCATAACTGTGGCCTGTATCGTGTTTACAAATTATAATGGACAGACGGACGGACGGACACACATGTCTAGATCGACTCAGCTAGTCGAGATATGACCGAGATATGATCGGTATACTTAAAGGTGGGTCTAGGACCAATATTTCGCGGCGTTACAAACTTTTGGGGCTGCCAAAGCTATAATACCCTGACAACATAGTTGTGAAGGGTATAAACATGTTTGCCATGTTACCATGTTTATGGCTACAACTGATCTTATTCCAAGTTTTTACCAATTTTTCCTATTAGATGTCGTTTTATAAAGCACAAAGTATTCTTCATCAAATTTTAATATAGGTCACTGAACACTATAATTATAACAACCAATGCCAGTTAAGCAACAAATGTGTTGTGTTGACCAGACAGTTCCTTGCCGTGTTATCCCAACAATCATACTGTGATGGTTGATCCACCTACACGACACATCGGTCAGGACTTCAAGTGCTGTTGTGAATGCATACAAGAGGTCATTCTATCGGACATCAACAGAACGTCGACAGCGAACTCAAGCAAAAATGTGCATCAACAGGCGTCCTCCGAGACCATAAACATCTAAAAGAGACTCCAATTATAACCCATGCGATCATCTTCACTACATTACAAGATAAGCTTCATCCACAATATAATATTCCACCACTTGTCTACCCATCAGTTTCATTTACATATTTTACCTGTAATCATATATATTCCATATTTGCCGACTAGAAGACCGATGGACCAATATATGTATATTTTAGTTCGTTGCTCTCACAAAGCTTTATAAATGACGAATCATAATTTTTAAAGAAGTAACAATATCATTGTTTTCTTCAGGGCCGAACGTTTTGTAGCATCCACCATGAGTTACTTTTCCAACTAACAAAAATGTTCGGAAGGATTTTGTTTATCCTCTAAAAACGAAACAGACACTCAGTTAAAAAAAGAAACTGTATGGAAAGCTCAAAAGTCAGACGGGCCGACTATATAATACTCTTCACCACTTTGGGTACATACACGAGATGCTCATATGCACAATATCCTGTAGACAGAATATACATAGCATTTTTGGGGGACCATTGAAATGAAATCGGACGAAATTAACTGTGTAAAGTACATAGATATGTGAACTGAATTAAAACAACCCATACACATACCATGTATTGGAACCGATTCCAACAAAACTTCGCAGACATCAATCAGGACCTAATTCAGTACGCTGTGCAAAATTTTGTCTCAATCGGACAAATATTGGCTGTATAGTGCACCATTTACATAAAATCGGACGGGAGCTATATCCAGATCTGAATCGATTCCAACAAAACTTTGCATGCATCAATCTGAACCTAATTCAGTACGCTGCGCAAAATTTTGTCTCAATCGGACAAATATTGGCATTTACATTAAATCAGTCATTTACATAAAATCAGACGAAAAAATATATGGGAGCTATATCTAAATCTGAAGCGATTTCAACAAAACTTTGCTTACCTCAATGAGGACCTAATTCAGTACTCTGTGCAAATTTTTTTCTCAATCAGACCAATATTGGCAGTATGGTGCTCCATTTACATAAAATCGGACAAAACTATATATGAGAGCTATATCTAAGTCTGAACGGATTTTTCGATTTAAATAAATGCGACCTGTACTTTGCAAAAGTACATGGACGGTCGTACAGACGGTCATGCATAAACGGCTCAGAAAGTGATTCTACACATATTCGCAAAAAGAACCTAATACCATGTACCACAATGTGCTGAAGGGTATAAAAATCTGCTGTGGCATTCAGCATACTGAACATAGGAAGGGGGTTTTGCTAAAATATTACCCAATATTTACAAATATCTTCCATGTGGTATTTATCCTCCGGAGACCCGGAAATCAAAATGCTTAAAATTCTTCGGGACATTCATATGGTGTTTTACTGTACAAAACCTGCAATTTGACACCCAAAATATCAAATTAAAGTGGCTTCGATTAAAAAACGTGCCTTAAATCCCTAAAATTGGTAGACGCCTTTATATGGGGCCAACCCTGAAAATTGGCCGAAAAATTTACTAGGGAGTTTGTCTATCTAATGGAAAACCTTCTATTGGGGCTAAATAAAAAAGTGGAACAATTGAGATCCTAAAGTATCACTGAGTTCCAAAATACCTAATTATAACAAATTTAGTTAAAATACGTGCCCAAAATCCTCAAACATCCAAAACTTTGATATTTCAAGAAACGGACGGACCGACATGGCTAAATCAACATAAAACTTTATGCTGATCGAGAATACATTTTTTTGGAGTCAACGACAAATATTTCAAGGTTTTGCAAACGCTATGAACATCTCAATATCCATTTGGGCAACTTGGCATAATTCAAATATGTTAAACCTTTCCATTGTTATTCTCCCCCCTTTATTCTAATGAAAAACATTGTTAACCGCCCGTCCCCTTTATGAGCTATGGATGTTAATAAAAATGAGATCATAAACTTCTAGAGAAATTGTCGTTTTATAAATCATTAAATCCTTAAATTGAAACATGATGCGCAACATGCAGATGGAACAGCAGCAATAACAACAACTTTGCAGATTTGCCATAAAAGCCACAATAATTATCAACATAAAAGGAATCAGACAAATTGCTGATATGATCGCTCAAAGCCAAACACACATACACACAACGATTTTATGACATGCCACCCAACTTGACAATTAAAGTCAGCTGCTGTTCTGTTTTAAAGTCTGAAAATGGCAGCAGAAAGGGAGCCGGAATATCGACTTAGAATTCTTTAGAAATTTGCGGATCATTTGGAATGCACTTTAAGTGTCTCATGGTAATGAAGCTTATTTTAATTTGTAGCATTAATTGCAGATATATTCTGAATATGCAAGAAAATTTAAGAAATTAATCAAATATCTTTAAGAACCACAATTGCAAAAATATAAGCAACATTGTCGGAGGAATTAGAAATGCATAAAGGTTCTGTAAAGTTATTTATTCCAAAAACTAAATAGTCTTTTAAAAAATTGTATGCCATACTCTTATCCCAAAGAGCCAATAGTTCTGAGGAATCAATATTCATCGATGGGAAAATACTGTATATTGCTATAAATGTATTCATTATTTCTGGATTGATGTATTCATCCGCTGCCGTCGACATAGGGCAAACGTCGTGCAATTTAACCTAGGTTTGAGATAACTATGTAGAAAGTTGTTTAGAGTCGTTATGTATTGTTATACCTCCATCAAGGGACACGGTAATTAATCTATTTGGTTATAGGAAATACCAAAAATGTTATTTGTCTACAGTTCGTCACCATGGTGACGAATCATAGTTATATGGCTATGACACTGAAACCAAAACCCAAAATGTCTAGAATAGCCTAAACCAAAAAGCACGTCAACATCGGTATACTTATACCCTTCACCACACTGTGGTACAGGGTATTATGTCTTTGTGCATATGTTTGTAACAGGCAAAAATAATCGAGATAGACCCATGGTTCCTTTTGAGAATATGCATAGAATCACTTTCTGAGTCGATTTATGCATGTCCGTCCGTTCGTCCATGTATTTTTGTTAGCAAAGTACAGTTCGCATTTAGGATCCAATTTGGATGAAATTTGGCACAGGTCACTTAATTGGCCCAAGAACGAACCCTATTGAAATTGGAGAAAATCGGTTCAGATTTAGATATAGCTCCCATATATATTTTCGTCCGATTTTAACTTATTGATGCACCAAACTCCCAATAGTGATCCGATTGAGACAAAATTAAATAGTGGTCCAATTGAGACAAAATTAGGTCTAGATAGTTAAATGCCATGTTTTGTTGAAATAGGATATAGCTCCGATTTATAGTTTCGTCCGATTTAATGTAAATAGTGCACCAAATTCCCAATAGTTGTCCGACTAAAGCAAAATTTTGCACAGAGTACTGAATTAGGTCCCGACTGATGTATGTGAAATTTTGTTGGAATCGGTTCAGATTTAGATATAGCTGCTATATATAGTTTCGTCCCATTTTATGTAAATGAAGCTCCATACTGCCCAAATTTATCCGATTGAGACAAAATTTTGCACAGAGTACTGAATTAGGTCCCAACTTATGTATGCGAAATTTCTATATCTACAGGATATTGTAGGTATCAACATGTCTTGCATGTACCCATAGTGGTGAAGGGTATCATATAGTCGGTCCCGTAAGACCCAAGCGATTGCGGACATTGTTCTTTTCAGCGTTACTCATATAAATATGCTTACGTATGTTAACCAGATAGGTATTGACATATTGCTCATAGGTTCATTGTGTCAGAGTTCATTGGCTCATTCGCCGAATAACGCCTCAAAGTTCCGAAAAAGATGACAGATAAGTGGTTTGATTGAGCAATCGATTGCTATATCTGTAGATTGAGATCCACGTCATTACCCATGATGTCACGGTGTCCTGGTACCCAACACAGCCGATAGCTGTAAGTAAGTGTTTCCGAAACTCCTCTACACTCGAGGACGACCTCAGATTTGATATTACAGGATTTGATGGCTTTAAGAGCCGCCTGACTAACCACAAATATAGTCACCGGTTCAACGACCTGTGCATCCAGACCTTTTATGGATTCCGCTGCCTTCCAAATAGCGAAGATTTCAGCTTAAAACACTACAGTTGCTATCCACTTTGTATGTAAGAGCAAAACCTAGCCTTTCACAGTAGACACCAGCCCCGTACATTCTTCCATCTTGGATCCGTATGTATAAAAAGCCAGACCATCCAGATGAGCGTTGCTACGGTTCCTGTCGTCTCTACTAGGGATAACGACATCTATATTTCAGGACTGCTGACATACAGTCGCTTAGTTTTACGCGTTAGTCCAATGGCATATCTAGTTCGTTTAGGATACAACCATTCCCGTAGGCACAATTTCGCCATAGATTTTGTTCATGCAGCCTTAGGGCACTATGCGCTGCCTGACACTTAATACTGAGACACAGGGGCCTTAAGTTCAGCATTACATTCAGAGCTGCTGGATGTCGACTTGTGGGACGAGCAGTGCCACCACTGACTTACTACTGACCATGTCGCTAGTTCATTCTCAATGACAAGCACATGTTAAATGTCATTAGTAAAATGCATTGAGTTGCGTATAGTAGTCGGTCAATAGTGTTGGTGACAATGTCAATAGCAAGTCTGTAGTGATTTACTGTAGACATTTCCTACAGGGTGGTATCAATTTAGAAGTCAACAACTCCGCCTGGATTTACTATTAGTCCAGAACAGTGACCTGTGTCGTGTTTACTAATTACTAATGGACAGACGGACATACATATCTAGATCGACTCAACTAGTCGAGTATATGACGAACGATATACTAAAATGTGGGTCTAAGACCATTTTGCGTTGTTATAAAATCGTGGTGCCAAACAATGCAATAATACCCTTTAAAACGCATAGCTGCGTTTTAATTTCTCAGTTTACTCACAGTTACTCAGTGTGTACGATTCATTCAAATGCATTATTTTACAGAACATAATACCTTATATGTAGCGAACAATTGTCAAAAATCATGATTTGTGATTTATGCCAGCCTTTCAGCAAATGAGCGATATGTCCTTGACAATAGAACCCCCACCTATATGAGCGTACAATCATATTTATATCTAATGAGTAGACGTTAAAATTTTCTCTTTGACCTCTAGGAATGCTTGACAAACTGACGGTAAAAATAAATGGCGCATATCTTCGGATCGGTCACAGTTTCGTCGTCAAATGTGTGTGAGGTCCTATCATTCTTCTTGCCAAGGTTCCAGGGCGAAATAGCCGTTGCCCACAGTTTAATCATATCGGCTTCGATTTTCCAACACTTCTGATTATCTCACCATTTATTCCATTTATGCTGCGCGATTAATTTGCGATGCGAGTTCCTAGTCCAATTGTCTCTGCTGGGAAATTATGTGTCTTATTTCACGGTTTCGACCAGCAGAAATAAATATAGAGGCTGCAGCGGTAATGACCCCCCCAAATTTCCTTTCAGCTAACCGTAGTTCACAACGATTGAAATTGACTCTGAAACGATGGTTGACGAAATCTCTAAAAATCATGCTGCGTTATGCATGTATGTCTATCCGTATGTCCATGTAAAATTATACACATAGTACAGGTCGCATTTATGATCCGACTGATATGAAATTTGGCACAGTTTATTAGGACGAACCCTATTGAAATTGGTGAAAAACAGTTCAGATTTAGATATAGGTCCCATATATGGGATAGTCCGATTCCGCAATAGTTAAACCCAGTTGCAATGCAAAATTTTGCACATCATAACGATTGATGTTTGATAAATTTTATTGAAATCGGTTCAGATTTTTATATAGATCCCATATATATCTTATGTAAATTGTGCACCAAAAATCCAGGGCTTGTTAGATTGTCACAAAATTTTGCCCAGCGTACTGAAGTTAGTTTAGCAGAGCGTGTCCCAAGTTTTTCAGAATTCGTGTCAGATTTAGATATAAATTATTTTAACAATGTTCCCATATTTATCGGATTGGCACGATTCGGATTCAGCATACTGAACATTGGTCAAGTTTTGTAGAAATCGGGTAAGATTTAGATGGTGTACCAAGTTTCAGATTCTGATGCCGTAGGTGAAGTTGCCTACGAAGTCGGAAAGTTTTATTGAAAAAAAAATTGGAAGGAACATTAGAATTTCTTTGCAAATTCTAAGCGAAGCGCCAAGAAAGTCGTGTACAACAAATGGGATTTCGATTATTTCCACAATTTCGTAAAAAATTCTGAAGGAGCATTCGAAAATAATAACGTTTTCGGATACTTTTTTCAGAAATTCTCAAAAAATTGGAATATTATGGATTATATTTATTTTAAATTCGGAAATTTATCGGATGTTTCGAAATTCGGAAAATTATTGAATGTTTTATTCAAAAAAAAAATAATAATTTAATGTTCTTTTCTTCTTACCCTTGATTAATAAAAGACGGCATTTGGACATTAGGGATGGGGGCTTCTATTCCCTCTTCTCATTGATTAATTGCTTGCGGAATGTTTAACATAGATGTCATTTAAAAGTTCCGCCTGACTGTCGTTATTTTAAAATTGGATATCAGGTTGTAAAAGGTTGTTTTCCATTTCATTATAGTTAGATTTGAAGATGGGATCCGGTTGCCCTTTCCTCTGGCACCACCCCCAAAAAGGGTCTATATTATATAAATTTTTATATAAACTTTAATTTGATCAACATTAAATCCGAAACCTCTTTGATAAGAACATAATCCTTATATAAAGCGAATAATCAAACCTGTGTGTAACTCTGAAGCCGTCCGAAAACCATAGGTTGAGGGTATATATCTGCCGGCAACACAGATTAACACTTATTTACTTGTTTTAATTAATTTTCAGAATCTTGTTTAAGCTAATGATCCGCTCTAAATCTGAAATAGTTTATCTATAAATAGCATCCATTAATTTCCTTTACTGTTATCTCGAAATGCATTCGAACGCTTGTAATTTGGCTACAAATGATCGATGTTAGTCCATTTGTGAATTAACTCCTGTTTTGCCATTTAAACATGTTCACAGCAAAATAAGTCACAACAAATGGTATTCCTATGATGATAATGATGATGTGGTTGCATTGCTTGGAGTGGTGTCCCCATAAATTTAAATGCATGAATGCCGTATTGATGCGTCAAATAGACCAAAATTGAAAAACAACAACATTGCAATGGCAAGCAGAGGGAAATGGCATGATGTCAAGTGTATGATGCTCAACGGATTGCCGCAAGTAATTGTTGCTGCAACCCCACATGCAGATAAGCTACATGTGGCACAGTGATGTTGATAATAGTGGTGGTGGTGGTGGCGTTTTGTAATTGTGCAACACCAACATCACTGCCACCGAAAGCTTAAGGGGAAATTGCAACAACAAGATATAACATGCTGCTAATTAGCATTTGAACTCGAACATAATAAATTTTAAACAGCCAGTAAATGGCAAAAATTTTGTCATTCCTCTGCTTAATTTAGCCATGACATTTATTGTCTCCCCCGTTTTTTCTGCAACATGCTTTGAAATGCATCTTTCTTTATTTTTTTATGGTAATCTTTGACTTTGTTTTAATAATCCTTTTATTATCTTCTTCATTTTCCGTTTCAGGTCTCCTTCGCCTTCCCTTCGAATGGCAAGCCGGGACGTATCTACCATTGGAATTTGCCGGTAATTAAAAAAATTCTCGAAGAGAAACAACAACGTTTCCCCAGTGTGGCCAATGTGGAGCCGAATAAAATCCAACAACTGATTGATATCCATAATATACCGACCTGGTCCAAACCATGGGAAAATGAATCGATTGAGAAATCCTATCACCATCATCATCACGACTCAATGATGAGCTATAAAAAATCGATGAAACGTAAATCGCCATCGTATTACGCCCCGGCCAATACCGTCAACAAGAATAGTTTCAATAAATATTTCTCGGGCAATGGCAAACCGAAAGGATTTTATGTCATTAAAGAGAATCAAAAGAAACCATCCTACTATAAAAATATTGTATCGTAAGTTGTTCGTGGGAGAGAGAGGAGGGAAGGAAGCAACACAATAACAAACATTCGCCTACATACAAAAAGTCTAATCCTAAGCCTAAGGAAACAAACCACAAAATAAAAAATGCAAGTAGTTATATAAGTATTTTGTACGTTAGGGAATATACATACATACACTGAAACACACAATCACAAAAGCAAACAAACACACACATACGGGAGGGTCACTTTTTGCCAGAATATTAAATATTAAAACCATAAAAGGGAATAGCATAGCGATTTTAAAAGCAATAAAATTAAGAAAAAGTGGAATCGTGTTTGGAGTGATGGGAATTAATTTCCAGAGTTCGAATTAGATATACCCTCACAATAAAGGTCGATATATTGGTTTCACGCCAATTTCGATATTTTAAAGGTTATATCCGTATTTTCAAACGAAGTGGTAATAGGGTTTTTATAATGTAAACCAGTAAGAAAAGTTCAAAAGTCGGAGGGGCCGACTATATGATACCCTTCACCACTATGGGTACATGCAAGACATGTTAATATGTACAATATCCTGTAGATATAGAAATTTCGCATACATCAGTCCGGACCTAATTCAGTACTCTGTGCAAAATGTTGTCTCAATCGGATAAATATTGACAGTATGGAGCTTCATTTACATAAAATAGGACGAAACTATATATAGCTGCTATATCTAAAACTTAACCAATTCCGACAAAATTTCACATACATCAGTCGGGACCTAATTCAGTACTCTGTGCAAAATTTTGCTTTAGTCGGACCACTATTGGGAGTTTGGTGCACTATTTACATTAAATCGGACGAAACTATAAATCGGAGCTATATCTAAATCTGAACCGATTTCAACAAATTCAATACTCTGTGCAAAATTTTGTCTCAATCGGATCACTATTGGGAGTTTGGTGCATCAATAAGTTAAAATCGGACGAAAATATATATGGGAGCTATGTCTAAATCTTAACCGATTTTCTCCAATTTTTGTGTGTGTGGGGCGAATATTAATAATTTTTGTTACCATATACGACTACAAAAAAACAAAATTACAAAGAATTTGGTTGAAAAACGCGCTCAAGAACCCCAAAATACCGTAAAAGGGGGCGGGGGGGGGGGGGTGTACCCCTATATGGGGGCTACCGGAAAAAATTTACCAATATTTAAAATATATAGTGGAGAGATTTGCTTCCTAATAAGAACTCGACGTACTAAATTACAGTCAATTCGGTCGAAAAATACAAAAAATCGAAAAAGAACCCCCAAAATACCAAAAATTTTTGGGAGTACCGTTATATGGAGACTACCAGATAAACTGGACCTATATCTATAATTTTTAGTAGAACTCAAAGTACCAAATTTCATCGAATTCAGTTAAAAACGCGCTAAATAGCCTCAAAACCCTTATATGGGAGGTAGGCCTAAACGTGGACCGATTTTCTCCAATATCAATAGGGTTCGTCCTTGGGCCAATTAAGTGACCTGTGCTAAATTTCATCAAAATCGGATCATAAATGCGACCTGTACTTTGTTAACAAAAATACATGGACGGACGGACATGCATAAATCGACTCAGAAAGTGATTATATGCATATTCTCAAAAGGAACCATGGGTCTATCTCGATTTTTTTGCCTGTTACAACATATGCACAAAGACATAATACTCTGTACCACAGTGTGGTGAAGGGTAGGTTAGGTTTTCGTAATTTGGAATTTCGATTTCTGAAACGATAACGAATTTTTATACACATTCATATTCCCATACATAAAGGCCAGTCCACTTTGGGTATTTCGAAAATTTGTCCTCCAGAAACAGAAATACTTATGCCACATAACGCCAATGATGTGGTAGCATCGGAACTTTACTTAACTATTTGGTTCCATGGGGTGGAAAGTAGGTATAAAAACAAATTGAAAGACCAATACGATCGAGCTATGCCAAAACAGAAGATAATATAATTGACAACTATGACAGATTATGAGCTTCGTTTATATGAAGAATAAAAAAAGCATAGTTTTTCAGAACGAAACATAGTCTCTAAGGACATTTTCAATAAGATCTTCGCAATTTTATTTAAAGAGGTCTGTCAAATTTAAAGAAGATTGCAAGCACATCGGTATGAGGCCAAAATCATCACAATTTTTCTCGGTTAGTTGGCGTTGTATTTGCAAATTCGCGTAGGCGAGGGCATCTGTACGAAGAATGAATCATCGGATAAATCGGATTATTTTCTGGGGTACTTAATGCTTCCCATATGACAGCTCGGAAAATATGACTACAACCTGGGATAGATTCAGCGAGGGACAGGGTAGTCATAAGAATTTTTTTGTGGTACAATAACTAGAGAAATTAAAACGCACAGTGCAGTCCGACGATGGTGACAGCAACCCCACTTGACCTAGACGACGGCGACGAACTCCTTTCTGCTAATATTAGCATGATCCACAACTACGATTTAATCATGGTCGGTTGTGCCTCCTGATTTATTCATACATACTTCCAAGCCTAATTTCGATTAGGTCTATGTTTGCTGTCAAGTTCAAAGATGGACTTTAAAAATACAAAACAATTTTCCGGTTTTCCATCTTTTGAAATTTTTTAATGTATGAGAAGATTATTATTTTGCCATGAGCAGTACTTAACTAACTAAGGAGGAAATAAAAATTATAATTTTTGACAATGAAGGTACAGCAATAAAATAATTTTGAACATATGAGTGCACGAGACTGCAGTGAAGGAGACTAGCGCCGCATTGGGAATGCTAGACGAAACTTTCAACAAACTAGTACTTATACAGATATTTTTAAATCTTCACATGCTTAAAAAATTAAAAAAATAGGCCAAACTTAAATTAACTTAAAACTACCTTAAATCTAAACTTACAATTAAATTATATACAATTTTTCGTTTATTGACCTATACTATATACATGCTCAATATCGGCGTCAAATCTGTGGTACCTCCGATGACAGTACATCAGACGGCCATCGTCATCATATAGGACTCCTCCGTCTCACAGCTGCAAAGTTCCTCGTTGCACTCCAGGTATCGTTCCACTATTCCATTTTCTACAAGCTGGCTCCTTTCCAGGATGTTGAGGGCATATTTCACCATGCAGACATCGATTCGGTTGAAGTCGATTGCATTGTAGGTGTTCCTATAAGCCGGACGTCTATAAATTCCATTGCATATTAGCAACTTTACCTCCAAAGAAAGTCCTCCTCACATTCGAAATAGCCTTTGATAGGCAAAGTTAATCTTTTTGACTTTTGAAAGCACATATTCCACATGGCGACAGAAGTCGAATCTTTCGTGAACGATTATTCCGAGGTATTTCATCCTGTCTGACACTTCAATGAATTTCCAACCTTTATAGTTGAATGCAATTTTGGAAGCTCTTCGCAGTGGACTTGGGGTTCCCCTTGAAAACCACCGATACACACTGTCTGGCTGTTAACCCGATGCCTGCTTAGCTAGGGGTTCGCAATACTGTAATTGCAGATTATTTTATTTAATTATTTTAGGTTCTCATTTGGATGTTAAATCTTCCTACCGTCATCAATGTCAGTTCACCTTTTGGTATAGCTCCCCATAAAATTACCGCCTTATTTGTTTTTTGGATTTTAGCCGGATTTCCCTATCGAAGTGATTGAATTTTGTCATTACCGATTTTTGGAAAATGATCAACATTTTTGCAGAACAATTTTGATATATATTCCCGTTTTGGTATATTCTCCTCATTTTCGTTGCTTTGTAGATTTTAGCCGCATTTTCCCATTGATGAAACTTTAATTTGGCATTACGGGTTCTTCCAACCGAAGGTGCTGTAATTTGGCCTTCAGAGTTCCTGGAGTTTCAAAAAAAAAAACATCTTTGTTTACACACTTTACCATGAATCAGTTAATAAATATTTTCATCCCTATATTTTTCTCGATTTATACAAAATTAAGCATAGCGTATCAAATTGAGTCTAGAATGACGTGTATTAAAAGTTGCTGAAATCGGTTCAGATTTAGATATAACTCCCATATTTATTATCATCCAAATAATTCATTCTGTAAATGGTGCACCGAAAGGCCTATTTTTCTTTCATATACATGAAATTTGCACAACATATTGAATTGAGTCTAGAATGACGTGTGTTAAGATGTAGATATAATCCTTTATACAAATTGTGCACCGATCGATATTAACTTTTGGACAGAGCTCTGGTGCAGCATAGCAAATGATGTATGCCACTTTTGCTCAAATCGGTCCAAATTTACATATAGCTCACATACATAATTTTAAACCATTTCATAGAAATGGTACACTAAAGAACCCAAGTCGCCTGATTGGCGGCAAAAATGTGCCTCTTCAAAGTATTGGTTTTAAACCCCATATTTCTTTGCACCAAACTCGTTTAAGACAATAAGGAGTCTTTCCGTATAGTACGCACGATTTAATCCCAACTTTGTACATCGTAATATTTCTTCCAAAGTTAATTCAAACTTCGAATAAGGATAATATCGGTCCACTCCTTGTGGTACCTCCCCACAAAATTGTAATACCATGGGAACGAAGTGTCACATTTGAACCAAACTTGGCACAACCTAATATTTTATCCTTCCTGTAATCAATTTACTAACGTAGGGAGCTACACAATATCAATACTGGTCCACCTTTTGACAAATATTTATAATTTTTGGTAGGAAGATTCAGTGAGAGGAACAGTATAGTCGGACGGAACCGATCATATGGTAACCTACCCAACTACCACTTGGCTTAAGTTTTCAATGGATCTAAATATAGATTCTGTGCACATTTACGCCTCAATACGACCACTTAGATCAGCATAGTTGAAATTTATTTAAAGTGCAAAAAATCTCCTTCCACATGTTGTCATCTTCTCTAGACACTAGCTTCTTGGAGAAAACATGAACGCAATATAATGAAAATTTTATCATTATCCCTTGTCCAGATCCACTTCCCGTTTCGATTAGAAAAACAGACAAAAAGAACAAAATTGTTTGATCCATTCAATCCGATAAATATTAACCTATTATTACCGAGAACTATGTATAGCTGTCATCTGTGAATTTGAAAGTGGGATAATATTAGAAAATATCAAAATATGAAAACCCCTGTAAATATTTATGTACAACTACCACATCCAATATACAGGGTTGCCCATATTCGACGGACCCAAGTTTTTTTTTTTTAATCAAAGAAAAAAAATAAAAATTTGGCGGTTGGCAATGTTAATCATTTAATTTGTTCCAAGTAGATTTGTTTACATCAATTTTTGAATATGATATCTCTCAAATGGCCGCCTCTGGCGTTGATGACGTATTGTGCCCTTTTTGCTGCATTTTCCATCGTTTTTGCCAACATTTCGGCCGGAATAGCGGCTATTTCTTCACGAATGTTGCCCTTGAGCTCTTCTACGGTCCTTGGCTTGTTAACGTAACCCATTGACTTCAAATATCCCCACAAGAAGAAGTCAGGCGGCGTCAAATCTGGCTAACGCGGTGGCCAGTCCAAATCACCATTTTTCGACATCAAACGGCCTGGAAACAAATTCTTCAGAAAATCGATTATTATGCGACTTGTGTGCGGTGGAGCGCCGTCTTGTTGAAACCAGAACTGCCTCATACGCTTTCGATCAATAATTGGCATCACAAAAATGGTCATCATGTCGCGATAACGCTCCTGATTGATGGTAACAGCATGGCCATTTTCATTTTGGAAGAAAAACGGCCCAATGACCGTTTTAGGGATACGTAATCGAGCGCAAAAGTCGACTTTTAGACTTTTCCATTTTTGTCTCTGACCAAAAAGTCGATTTTCAGACTTTTCGATTTTTGGCCTTGTCTTAAAAGTCGACTTTTCGATCTTTCGATTTTGTCAAAACTGTTCAAAATCGATCTTGGACTTTTACTGACTTCTGCAAAATCGACTAAAAATTTGATTTTTTATATGAATTATTGTGAACAGATAATGTTATGTTCCGGAAAGTGCAATTTTTGGGCAATTTGAGCTTTGTGATAAAAAAAACCAAGTAATTATGAAGAAAATCGAAAGTCGATCTTGAAAAGTCGACTTTACGATTTTCTCATAGATCAAAAGTCGACTTCGACTTTTGGACTTTTCAAATTCGATTAGTCGAAAGTCGATTTACTTATCCCTAGACCGTTTTCGCACTAACGCCGCACCAAACTGTGACTTTTTCGTCATGAAGAGGCACTTCTTGATTCTCCTGAGGATTTTCAGTGGCGTAAAAACGGCAATTTTGCTTATTTACGGTCCCATTCAATGTGAAATGGGCTTCATCGGACATGATAATTTTGTTCCAAAATTGCTCGTCATCTTCGGCCATTTCGATGACTCTTTCGGCCCCTTTCCAATCGACGAGGCTTGTCCGCAGGCAACATTCTTTGCGTCAATTGAATTTTGTACGGGAACAAATGCAAATCAATGCGAATAATCCGTTGTAAAGTGGACCGAGCCATGCCCAACTGCTGAGAACGGCGTTTTTGGGATGTTCTTGGGAACCTCTCAACACTGGCTCGTACGGCAGCGATATTCTCGGCCGATCGCCTTGGTCGACTTTTAGATGGTCTCTTCGGATTAGAAAGAGCCTTTCCAGTCGAAAATTTTTCGTATAAACGCTTAATGGTGTTCTTAGAAGGCACACTTCTCACATTTTTTAATGTTTTAAAAGCACGTTGAGTTTTCACAATTGAATTCTTCTGTTGAATGTAAATTTCAACTATTTCAGAACGCTCGCGTGGCGTGTATTGGTTCATGGTAAAAATCTGCTTGGACTGACGCTTCAAACGCGGTATGTAATTAAGCGATGTGACATCTCTGTCAAAAGTTATGGCGTTGCCAGATGGGTCCGTCGAATATGGACAACCCTGTATTTGGTATCAATTTAAAGACCAACAACGTCTCTGAAAATCGGTCATTATTTTGTACTAAATTCTTTGCCTATTTGAATCTACATCCAAACATAGTTCTGTAGGGTATAATTATAAATATTCAACACAATTATTTTCCATCACACCAAACACCATCTCCCTTTTTCGTAATAAAAACTCTTTAAAATCGCATATGTTGAACAATTCACAAGACTTTAAATACCGCGAAGATCATAAAAGCTCAAATAACAACGTATCCTAATTTTATAACGCATATAAAAATTTTATAGGATCTAGAAATTTTTAAAACAAAAAATTACAATTTTATATCGAAGCAACAAACCAGAATTCAAGGCTAATTCAAAATTACACAAAGGCTTAAATACAGAAAACTAAGAAGGAATAAAAAAATCCATAAAAGATAATGAAAATAATTATTGCCAGAAAAAATATCATTTTGGCCAGTCAAGAAACGAGGATGATCTGGTGGATAAATATCGAGAATAAGTTTTATATATTTTTACATGAAAAGTTTCAATCTTGATTTTAGATTTGAACAGATCATCTAGCAGCCAATATTAAAGAAAATATATTATTCTATTTCAAGTCTATTTTTTCGTTCTTTTTGATACTGAACCGACCAATAGCATTTTATAGACTATGGAATTAAATAATACCCTCCCATTATGGTATAAGGGATTTATATCAAATATTTTATAGGCATACCTAAATACATACTTAGATGTGTTTGACTATTATAATTAAAATAACAACAATAATTTTTGGGAAGAATTTATATGGTTTTACCTGCGAAACTAAGAAACGAATTTGGAATTTTCAATTTGACACACCCAATCCCCTAATTCGCTCGAAAAAATCGAATTCAAAATTCATGAAATTTAGTTCTTACTTTTGCCTGTGAAACTTGACCTTATCAATAAAATTTAGATTTAATGAGAAATGAGAAAAAAAAACAACTTTTTGTAGAAAACATTTATTTAATAAATATACATTTTTTCTGTTTGTTTAGCAGTTAAGAAGAAGAAGAACTTTTTTAAAAGTTTTATTATTTTTTGTATTTTGATTTTATTATTTTTGTACGTTGAAAACAAGCTAGTTTTAAGAAAAAAAATAAATAAAAACGAAGCATGTGACGAATAAATAATTGTGAATTAATCTTGTAATGAGTATATGCAAAGTCAATAAATAAAATAATAAAAACATTTTTATACAAATTAATATTTTAAATTTTGTTTCATTTATTAACGGTATTCGTTTGGGAAGTGTTATACCTCGGAATATTTGTTTAATTTTCGATGATATATAAAAAGGTTTACAATATGACATAGGGGAGACTGGGGTACCTTCGGCATCGGGGCACCTTCGGCAATCGCGTTTTCGATATGAAGCTCTCACCGTACATCACTAGTTTCGATACATAGGTATCGAATATCGAAATAAATAACTGACACAAAGTTTGAAATTTCTAGCTAAAAGGCTTATTTAGATACATGGTTTTTGTATTTTTATAGATGTTTCTGTAATATTTCAATTCCATTTCGTAAGTATTTCGTGTATAAAACTTTTTAAATTTTTAAGACAATATTATTAAAAAGTGGTTAACTACGATGTGTATTATTATAGAAATATTTAAAAATATAATGTTTTTACAAATCTGATCGAAAAAAAAATGAAAAAACTATAAAAAGTACATTCGGGGTACATTCGGCATTTTAAAGTGGGCCATATACAGATTGTGCAATATTATTTCCTTAAAATGTTTTGGAGTTTGTCATTAAAACTAATCCTTTAATATGGTTCGAAATTGCATATATAAGATCAAACGTGCTTGTATTGACGAAAATGCTATAGAAAACCTCTATTTCTGATAGTGTGTACGACCTTGAGATGTAAACGTCCGCCGCTAGAAAATAAAGTCATATAATTCAAACATTGTGTGGCGTATTAAAACCAAATAGAGCCTTTAGAGGATCAGAATTTCAACCAGACTGATAGCGATGACAATTACCCGGCTATGACTGTGGTGCCGAATGTGCCACAGTTTAAAAAACTGTAAAATTTTTTAACTAATACTATTTTTTTATTTCTTTTTGGTACTGTTCTTTATAATTAAGTGTCAGAGTACAATAATCAGCCATAAAGTTGTTATATATGTTAAATAAGTACTGAGATATAGAGCTCTAAAACAAAAAGTGCCGAAGGTGCCCCAGTCTCCCCTACTTACAAGGTTTGATCATCAAACGTTTATTTGTACATTAATGATTATCATGTCCCCTTTTAAATAATCATCCTTAGATAGAATACACTTATGGCAGGATTTTTCCAATATTCGAAAAAAAAACTTTTGAAATGTCGGACATACTTCGAAAAATATCATATAATTGATTTATAACACTTTTAATAAAATATACCTATATTTACAGCAGAGGCAGCGGGACTGGTCTTTGTCAAGCGCATGCCACTTTTTTGCAAGAATTTATTGATGTTGTTTACATGTTGTTGTTATTTTTGTTATTTTTTCCGGAATAAAATGAAAATAAAAAAATTGATTAGGAGGGGGCAAATGGGTCCCATATTCCTACTTGACCTAGTCTTGGTACGGATAATAGATTGTTAAAATCAGATTTACATGAAGAGGATGTAGCGACGTAAACTATTGTTTATATCCTATTAAGGATAGTTGCGTTCAATCTTTACACAGAAATTCATTCTATAGTCACGGAAACCAAAGGGGGTGCACAGAAATTCGTTCTATGGTCTCGGAAACCAATGCGGTGCAAAGGGTTAAAAATCCTAAAGAGCGGACCAATATTAAATTTTTTTGATACCCAATTAGAAACCAAAATACCAAAGTACAGGTAATTCAAAACGTAAAACATTTCGTCGGAAAATTAAACCTTTTCCAGAATTTTGCGGCCTTTCCACAAACTACCCACTCCTGTGTAATTTGTAGAAAAGGCTAGGTTAAAATGTGAACAGATATTAGTAATTTCATGTGAAATGTGAAATCAGATATTGAAAATACAATACAGTGAATCCGAAATGGCAGATCAAACACGAGAAAAAATAAATATTTAACTTCTTAGCAGTTTTTAATATCAAATCAGCATGAAACCGTTGGTTTATGTATTATGGTCAATACATTGAAAATATAACCGATTTGGTTGAAAACGTACTCAAAATCTCCAAACCAGTAAGGAAAGTAGTAAAGTCGGACTGGGCCGACTATATGATACCCTTACCACTTTGAGTATATTGTACATATTATCCTTACATTTGTATGTCAATATTACCTCGAAGGAACAGGTCTTTCTGCAAGCTATGATAAATTTAATTTCATTCAGGCCGATTTCAAGTCGTCTGCGTACCATGGGAGAAATTTATGGAAAACAATTTATAGCAAAATAATATAATATATATTTAATTTTAATCAGACACCCGTTGGAAATACTTATGGAAGCTATATATGGGCAATATTGCCAATTTTTTAACATAGCTGAAGCGGGGGTTCACCCCTTTATAACTCGGGAACTACTTAAGTATATGAAAAAAAGTGAATAGTTTTGGGTTAATTGATCTGTCGTTGCAAACTGCTCATGATATTGACCTCCAAACTTTATTTTGGTGGAAGCTGTGTCTACTTTAATGTAAAAAAATGTGTAAAAACACGTTGAGGCGAACCAGTTTTTTTATGTTCTCTATCGATTTGTGACTAAGCCACTCATTTCACGGTCTTCGTGTCAAAATAAAACTAGAAGCCAACAAAATGGGGACTACGCCCCTTATGTATCATTTTTCAAAATTTTCACTGCATCTACCTTTAAATGATGCTGACATTTTGAAGCTCGATTTTGAGTGTTTTTTTAATTTTAATTCTAGCTTTAATACGCAAACAGGAATTTCTAAAAATCGATTATAAGATTATTGTAGTCGCGAATCTGCGTCATTTGATATGTATTTTGTGTATGTAGTATGCACAGCTTCAGAGTAATACTCATCCGAAGGTGCGAATTTTGTGCGATCAAATTTCTAAAAAACCTATTTTTTGGTCCAAATTTTTAGATCTGTCAACTGAATGATATGGGTACCCGCGATCAATAAGGTTTTTTACGTTTCGGATGATATAAAATCTTCTTCGTGAAAACCCATCTATTAGAACGGCGGGAACTGGCCTTCCAAAAACACGAAATTTGGCAAAAAATGTTTTTGAAAATATCGCGGATTTATTTGCGTTTTCTGTGTATCATTTCCGCTTCAATAAATGACCTCATATGGATTTTGATCTTTTTCGAAAAGAGAACATTAAAAACTTCAGCCGAAAGAGAGATGTACGCAATTTATCTCAAAAATAGATTTTGCTGGCACATCCATGGTTCTTAATGGACCACATTGAAATGGTATAGATCGATGTATTTTTTTAGGGTGCACACCGAAATCGGATGCGCGTTAATGGCATATGGAGTTTTTGGAAATTATTCGCGTTTTACGATTTTTTGGGTACTTCAATGCAACGTGTGGCACATCTTAGCCGTCAAATGAAATTTCGCAAAATATGCATGGATTGGAAGATAAACTTCAGTACTTCCTGGAAACCGCATGCGCATCAAATGATTTTGAGAATTACGCGATTTAGACGCAATTTATCTCAAAAATAGTGTGAGCTGGCACATCCATGGTTCTTAATGGACCACATTGAAATCAGTATAGATGGATATATTTTTTTAGGGTGCACACCGAAATCGGATGCGCGTTAATGGCATATGGAGTTTTCGGAAATTATTCGCGTTTTACAATTTTTTGGGTACTTCAATGGAACGTGTGGCACATCTTAGCCGTCAAATGAAATTTCGTAAAATATATATGGATTGGAAGATAAACTTCAGTACTTCCTGGAAACCGCATGCGCATCAAATGATTTTGAGAATTACGCGATTTACACGCAATTTAAAATGTACATTTCATAATATTATTTTATTTTAAGATTTATTCCTATTTATAGAATTCTAAGATTAATTGGAAGGGTCTTGATATAATCCGCAAGTCGTATACTTATACACAAAAAGTGATTATTATTATATATGTCAATTTTTCGGCGAAAATCGGGTAAAATAGCAGAATAACCCCAACATTTTTTTCTGAAATTTCTTGTATACAATTAAAAAAATAAAGATGATGACATTATTTTTTCGAACCAAAAACAAATATTTTTCCTCAATATCTTGTTTTGTTGTCGCTGTGATTTAGAAACCGCTACTCGGACTTGTGTGATTTTGATATCATTTGATTCATCATGGTGTTTAGATTATGTAGATATTTTTAAATTATTTTTTAGGTGTGTGTATGTCATTAATATAATGAAAATATTGATGTAATCTGCTATATTTTTTTTTATTTTTCTCATATTTCGCGAATATTTGCAACTTTATCGTGATTATTATAATATATTCATATTCTTATTTTACGGAAAAAGATATATATCAACGTTTTTGGTCAATATAATAAACGGCGTAATTTTAAGATTTTTTTCTTTTGCCCAAAATTAAAACCTCGATAACTTTTGCGCGCATCAACCAAAAATTTGATCGCGAACGGTTTCGGAGTCAGGACATTTTTCTCTATATGTGTACCAAAAATCATAGATGTGTCATAAAAACAAAAAAGCTGATTTTTTGAAAATGGAATATTAAAAAATTGGCAATATTGCCCATATATACGTTGTGCAAAAATTTTTTTTTAATCGGACAAACATTAGGAGTTTGGTGCAACATTTATGTAAAATCGGACGAAAATATTTATGGGTGCTATGCAGGGATGGTCCGTGTAGCGAATTTTTAGGTTTTCGACTGTCAAAAAGTTGTAAACGTCGAAAACGTCATATACCTGTATAAAATGTTATAAATCTAGTAAACGTCATTTATTTCAATATTTTCGCCAGATACAGTTTTTTGGCAAGAATATATAAAATATTTACGTATTTCTGATTATTTCTTAATGGTCCAGGCAAAAAATTCTGAACTTTTTTGAGAATATTTTTTTGAATTTTAATATGAGTTTCATTGAAGCATTTGCTGTTTCCATATTCACTATTGGAAAAACTCTTTTGTCAAAAACCTAATGGTTTTTCATGGGTTTACGACGTTTCTGACGTATGTATTATACGTCGGAAATGTATGTCATTTACGTCACTGTTTCTGACAGGCCATCCCTGGTGCTATGTCTAAATTTCAACGATTCTTCACACATCATTCTAGAACTAATTCATTACGCTGTGCCAAATTAAATTGTAAACAAAGTACAGGTCGCATTTATAATCAGATATGGATGAAGTTTGGTACGGCTCATTTATTTGACCCAAGGACGAACTCTATTGAAATTGCTGAAAATCAGTTCAGATTTATATATGGCTTTTATATATTATATATTTTCGTCTGATTTTGTGTACATTAAAAATATCATAACTTGATCAAAAATCGAATTTTTTAGATTTGTCTTTTTATAGGTGTTGTCCTTTATCAGGTCTTACATAAATATATGCTCTAAAACTTATTTCCCTGTGAGCGACATTGGGACACAAAGGATTAATATTATTTAAAGGCATATTACAGTCTTGGATTTTTAAAGATATTTTTTGGGGACGGTAATAGACGTGGCTTTAAAAAAAAAAAAAAAACAAGTAAAAAAGTGTCAGACGGTGTTGTCGACAGATATATACCCTTAACGAATGGTTTGCGGAGGTCTTCGGAATTATACACAGGTTTCCGATTTAATGTTCATCAAAATTTACAAGTTTATAAAATACAGACCCTTTCTGGGGGAGGACTTGATCTAGGCTTGGTAGAGTTGTTGTTGTGCAAAGCTTGGTTCAAATCGAACATTCCAATCAATATTGGATTTATAAATATTGAAAATGTTGACCCTTTATGGGGGAGGTACTAGAAGGAGTGGACTAGTGTGTTCCATCTTCGGACTTCATTTAGGCTTTGTAAAGGTAATTGGTTGTGCAAGGTGCGGTTCAAATCGAGCATTTGGCACAGCTCATTTGTTTGGCCCAATGACGAACGCTATTGAAATTGGTTCAGATTTAGATATAGCTCCCATATATATTTTCGTCCGATTTGCACGAAATTTGGCATAAAGTACTGAATTGAGCCTAAAATGACGTCTGCCAAGTTTTATGAAAATCGGTCCAGATTTAGATATAGCTCCCATATATAGTTTCCCCCGATTTCATGTAAGTGGTGCACCAAAGTCCCTATATATCTTTCGGTTTGCACGAGTTTTGGTATAGGATACTGAATTAAGTCTAAAATGATGTTGCTAAGCTTCGTGAAAAGATTTATAGCTAGGCCGATTGACACAACGTACTGATGTAATATAAATTAGTCACTGGCAAGTTTCCCTGAAATCGGTTCAGATATAGATATATAACAAAAACGCGTCGTCTGTTAAGATACATATGTAGAATATACCCAAAGTGGTGAAGGGTATCATATAGTCGGCCCAGTCCGACATTACTACATTCCATACTGGTTTTTTCTTTTTTCTATTGATTATCTTCCATTTTATGAAAAGTTGTGATTTGGTTCACCTAAATCTCGATACTCAGTCATATTTTTGATTTTTATTCTCTCTACAATATAATATAATATAATATAATATAATATAATATAATATAATATAATATAATATAATATAATATAATATAATATAATATAATATAATATAATATAATATAATATAATATAATATAATATAATATAATATAATATAATATAATATAATATAATATAATATAATAAAACCTAACCTAATATTTATTTAACAATTATTCTTGAATACACATATTTGCTTTATATTTAAAAATAAATCATAAACATTATTTCCTCATTCTGATATATTGCCACATAGTGGAGGCAAAAATCAATTTCATTCGAAGAATTCACAAAAGAATAACAAACTTTAAATTATTTTAGTTTATTGGTTTCTCTATCACATGGCGATATTCTAGAAAAAATCAGAACGAAGGACATAAGGACTCACACACATACTCTGACAAACTCCAAGGTAACCGCAACAAAGTGAAACCTCCTCAAAACGAAATAAAAATAAATATATTCCAGCAAACGATGTCGATGGTCGAGTGCAATGAAAATAAGTTAACGAAAACGAACTGCACCCAAGAGTATTTTTGTGTGTGGAGTATTTATGTACATAACTTCAGGTATGTCATCGACGTCCTCGTCGTCATCGTCATCATAAAGGAACATCATTGCGGTATCACTATTTCACATCAGGATATTGCTTCCATGTCGATGTCTTGTTTGGCTTGATTCGTCCAAACGTCTGAGGAATTTTGAGCTCTTTTGTTGTTATATTTTTTACTCGATTTCGACATCCTTGTCATCTGAGCTTCACAGAATTTGTTTTTTTCTGTTTCTTATACTTCCTTTGTACGGCTTATAAATCAAAAAACGACGATGACGAAAAAACTTATTCAGGAACGTTCATCATTTTTTTCTTGTTCGCCCTTGTCTGTGCTCTTATCTGTTCCATTTCGGGGTTCTTTTGCTTACCTCTTCCTTAAAATAATGTTTTATTCCTTTATTTCTTTTTATGGTTGAATAAACCTTGAAGACATTCTTCTTTGCTTTGTTGGTCGCCTTCATCTCCACGACTTCAAATGAAAGTGAAAAAATAACGTCTTATAATAATGGTGAAATGATTCACCAGAAAAAAGGAAATCTCAAAAGAAGAATTGAAAAAAAGAACTCAACCAAAGACTAAATGTTTATGCAGCCAGTAAACGCCTCAAGCGCGATGATGCAGCCACATACCGCCACACAATGTCAGCGAGAATACCCATACCACAGTTTGTCCATTCCATGTACATGTGCCTTGACATTCCCTTGCTCTCCAGCATAAGACGCGCTTAAGCAGAGTGTCAAGTGGAAGTCAATTCGTTGCAGATTTAAATAATTACTACCGCATTGAAGAGGGAGCTGTTTTTGTTGTTGTTGGCTTTATTGTTGTATGCAGCACAGATTGATCTTCCATGTAAGGAGTCCTAAAAGCTCAATAAATAAACCTAAAACGATTTTCAAATCATCTGTAGGGAAAAATATGTTAAAAAAATCTTTGCATTGTTATTTAACAACAAAAAGGCAAATGGATAAATGGATATTTTGCAAGGATTATGAAGGATTGATGAATTAACAAATATATAAAATATTGACACTGTGAGGGTGAAGCCTGAAGGTTCCCATTTTCGGACATAATCTAAGTACGGTAAAAAGATTACGTTGTGCAAAGTTTCGATGAAATTTGATACTATGAGATATACAAGTTTTCAAAATGTTGACCCTTTTTTGGGGAAAATACTAGAAGAAAATACATATTAAAATATTAGGGATAGTTCAAATTCGAAAGTCTATTCGCATGATATTCTAAAGCTAATTTTCAAAGGCACCAGATGGGTAGGTCTAACATGAATTAAGTTTGAAATATTACGATGTGCGTATTTGGCATCAAATCAGAAATTTCACACTATTGTTATTAGAATAACAAATTTTTCAAACTTTTGACCCATTGTAGGAGAGGTACCAGAAGGAGTGGACTCGTTCTGCGCTATGGAAATTTTACGATGAGCAAAGTTTGGATGAAATTCGGATATTCCGATCGTTTTATATAAGATTTACAAAATTTTAACATTTCGACCCTTGTGAGGGCGGTACTATAAGGGGAGGATCGATAAGTTCCATCTATCAACAATATACCCGCATTATTAAAATATTAGGGTGTACAAAGTTTGATTTGAATTGGATGCTTTGGTCTCATAATATTATAAAATGCATTTGTAGTACAATTTTGATTATTTTGTGGGTGATATACCAATCAATAAACTAATGTTCCCCATCTTCGAACTTAATTTGTGTTTGAAGGAAATGTTACGATGTGAACAGATTGGATCAAATCAGAAATTCAATTAGCCTAACATTGGGTTTTTAAATACTTTACCATCTATGATGGAGGTACCGGAAGGAGTAGAACAATGGCTCCCATATTCGGACTTGATTTCGGTTTGGTAATGATAATAGGTTGTGCAAAGTTTGGTTCAAATCAGATAGTCTGTTCGCATGTTATTATTTAATTTTTTTCGCAAAATGTTTACATTTTGTGAGGAAGGTACCATAAGGAGTGTACCTATATTCCCCATCTTCGAACTTAAACTATGTTTGAATGAAATATTACCATGTGCAAAGTTTAGATGAAATGGGTTACTCCGTTCGAGAGTTATCGTAAGCACCAGCCAGACAGACAGGCATTTGTAAATCGAAGCAAAAAGTGCTTGAAAAAATACTTTTATAAAAATTCACGTCTTTTTGGTACATGAACAAATATTTCTGTAAAAATAGAGGTCATATGTTGATCCAAGAAAAATATTCTTTAAAAAATCCACGGTCCTTGTAATCATATTCTTTAAACATCCACAGCTTGTATTGATGCATAAAAAATATTCGTTAAAAATCCACGCCTTATAATTGTCCTTCATAGAGATGGTATTTACCGGGTATTTACCGGGTAAATACCCAAGGGGTGGGTAAATACCGGGTAAATACCCATTTGCGGGTATTTATTTGGGTATTTACTATATTGACTCGGTAATACAACATCTTACACCCTATTTCCGGGTTTCTGTTATCAAATCGATTTATAATGGATAGTTTTACGATACTTTAAAGGCGTGGGTAAATACCCGAGTTTTTACCCAAAAATTGGGTATAAACTCATTAACTGCCGAACCACTTGACATAGGCGGCCAAAATTTTGCACACATGTTTCTAATGACAAAACAAATATAGAAATCCAACATGGGGTCCCTGGGTCCAAATTTTGATATAGCCCCCATATAACCATATCTCCCGATTTAAGGTATTTTTTGTTTATTAGACACATTTTACAACCAAATTGGCTGTAATTTAGCACAGAGTGCTCTTCTTGGATACCAAATGCCCATGCAAAATTTTATGTATGTAGGTCCACGTTTACTGGTAGCCCCCATACAAAGGTACCCCTATTTTGAGTATTTACCCAAAAATTGGGTATAAACTCATTAACTGCCGAACCACTTGACATAGGCGGCCAAAATTTTGCACACATGTTTCTAATGACAAAGCAAATATAGAAATCCAACATGGGGTCCCTGGGTCCAAGTTTTGATATAGCCCCCATATAACCATATCTCCCGATTTAAGGTATTTTTTGTTTATTAGACACATTTTACAACCAAATTGGCTGTAATTTAGCACAGAGTTCTCTTTTTGGGTACAAAATGTCCATGCAAAATTTTATGTATGTAGGTCCACGTTTACTGGTAGCCCCCATACAAAAGTGCCCCTATTTTGAGTATTTACCCAAAAATTGGGTATAAACTCATTAACTGCCGAACCACTTGACATAGACGGCCAAAATTTTGCACACATGTTTCTAATGTCAAAGCAAATATAGAAATCCAACATGGGGTCCCTGGGTCCAAGTTTTGATATAGCCCCCATATAACCATATCTCCCGATTTAAGGTATTTTTTGGTTATTAGACACATTTTACAACCAAATTGGCTGTAATTTAGCACAGAGTTCTCTTTTTGGGTACAAAATGTCCATGCAAAATTTTATGTATGTAGGTCCACGTTTACTGGTAGCCCCCATACAAAAGTGCCCCTATTTTGAGTATTTACCCAAAAATTGGGTATAAACTCATTAACTGCCGAACCACTTGACATAGACGGCCAAAATTTTGCACACATGTTTCTAATGTCAAAGCAAATATAGAAATCCAACATGGGGACCCTGGGTACAAGTTTTAATATAGCCCCCATATAACCGTATCTCCCGGTTTAAAGTATGTTTTGCCTGTTAGACACATTTTACAACCAAATTGGCTGTAATTTGGCACAGAGTGTTTTTTTGGGTACCAAATGTCCATGCAAAATTTTATGTATGTAGGTCCACGTTTACTGGTAGCCCCCATACAAAGGTACCCCTATTTTGAGTATTTACCCAAAAATTGGGTATAAACTCATTAACTGCCGAACCACTTGATATAGGCGGCCAAAATTTTGCACACATGTTTCTAATGTCAAAGCAAATATAGAAATCCAACATGGGGACCCTGGGTCCAAGTTTTGATATAGCCCCCATAAAACCGTATCTCCCGGTTTAAAGTATTTTTTGCCTGTTAAACACATTTTACAACCAAATTGGCTGTAATTTGGCACAGAGTGTTCTTTTTGGGTACCAAATGTCCATGCAAAATTTTATGTATGTAGGTCCACGTTTACTGGTAGCCCCCATACAAAGGTACCCCTATTTTGAGTATTTACCCAAAAATTGGGTATAAACTCATTAACTGCCGAACCACTTGACATAGGCGGCCAAAATTTTGCACACATGTTTCTAATGACAAACCAAATATAGAAATCCAACATGGGGTCCCTGGGTCCAAGTTTTGATATAGCCCCCATATAACCATATCTCCCGATTTAAGGTAATTTTTGTTTATTAGACACATTTTACAACCAAATTGGCTGTAATTTTGGATACAAAATGTCCATGCAAAATTTTATGTATGTAGGTCCACGTTTACTGGTAGCCCCCATACAAAGGTACCCCTATTTTGAGTATTTACCCAAAAATTGGTTATAAACTCATCAATATATAACAATTTGTCACATTTTAGGATGTTTAATAAGAAAAGACAATACATGCATATTTGTATTATTAAAAAAAATATAAATTATGATTTGACATATGTTAAAAATTGTTCCTAATCTAATTAATATCATGCTTATATTATAAGGCGAAATCACTGTCACTGCTAGTTTCATCTTCGAAGGAATTGTGATAGGAATGAGAGATGCCACTGGATGTGGATGGCATTTCTTCAACGGAATTTCCTGAGTTGGTGACTTCGTTCTCAGCGGTAAGATTTGTTTGGAATGTCTCACTTCGTATTTGGCATCCTACATACATACATAAAATTTTGCATGGACATTTTGTATCCAAGAAGAGCACTCTGTGCCAAATTACAGCCAATTTGGTTGTAAAATGTGCCTAATAAACAAAAATTACCTTAAATCGGGAGATATGGTTATATGGGGGCTATATCAAAACTTGGACCCAGGGTCCCCATGTTGGATTTCTATATTTGCTTTGACATTAGAAACATGTGTGCAAAATTTTGGCCGCCTATGTCAAGTGGTTCGGCAGTTAATGAGTTTATACCCAATTTTTGGGTAAATACTCAAAATAGGGGCACTTTTGTATGGGGGCTACCAGTAAACGTGGACCTACATACATAAAATTTTGCATGGACATTTTGTACCCAAAAAGAGAACTCTGTGCTAAATTACAGCCAATTTGGTTGTAAAATGTGTCTAATAAACAAAAATTACCTTAAATCGGGAGATATGGTTATATGGGGGCTATATCAAAACTTGGACCCAGGGACCCCATGTTGGATTTCTATATTTGCTTTGACATTAGAAACATGTGTGCAAAATTTTGGCCGCCTATGTCAAGTGGTTCGGCAGTTAATGAGTTTATACCCAATTTTTGGGTAAATACTCAAAATAGGGGTACCTTTGTATGGGGGCTACCAGTAAACGTGGACCTACATACAAAAAATTTTGCATGGACATTTGGTACCCAAAAAGAACACTCTGTGCCAAATTGCAGCCAATTTGGTTGTAAAATGTGTCTAATAGGCAAAAAATACTTTAAACCGGGAGATATGGTTATATGGGGGCTATATCAAAACTTGGACCCAGGGTCCCCATGTTGGATTTCTATATTTGCTTTGACATTAGAAACATGTGTGCAAAGTTTTGGCCGTCTATGTCAAGTGGTTCGGCAGTTAATGAGTTTATACCCAATTTTTGGGTAAATACTCAAAATAGGGGTACCTTTGTATGGGGGCTACCAGTAAACGTGGACCTACATACATAAAATTTTGCATGGACATTTTGTATCCAAGAAGAGCACTCTGTGCCAAATTACAGCCAATTTGGTTGTAAAATGTGTCTAATAAACAAAAATTACCTTAAATCGGGAGATATGGTTATATGGGGGCTATATCAAAACTTGGACCCAGGGACCCCATGTTGGATTTCTATATTTGCTTTGTCGTTAGAAACATGTGTGCAAAATTTTGGCCGCCTATGTCAAGTGGTTCGGCAGTTAATGAGTTTATACCCAATTTTTGGGTAAAAACTCGGGTATTTACCCAAGTATTTACCCACGTCTTTAAAGTATCGTAAAACTATCCATTCGTAATCGATTTGATGACAGAAACCCGGAAATAGGGTGCAAGATGTTGTATTACCGATTCAATATAGTAAATACCCAAATAAATACCCACAAATGGGTATTTACCCAATTTACCGGGTATTTACCCAATTTACGGGGTATTTACCCGTTGGGTATTTACCCACTGCCCATCTCTAGTCCTTCAAAACATATTCTTTAAAAAAATCCACGTCTTTTTTTCTTGAAAATATATTTGTAAAAAATTCCACGCCTTATTTTGGTTCTTAAAAACCATTTTTATACAAATCCCGACTTTATGGTGGTCTTTAATTTTATTTATTTTTTTTGGAAAATCTACGCCATTTCTTAATCTTTGAACAAATATTTTTTTTATAAAAATCAACGCCTTGTTTGGTCCTTGAAAAATATTTGTATTAAAATTCACGCCTTGTTTGCCTTTCTTGGTCCTTGAAAAAATATTTTTATAAAAATCCACGTCTTTTTTGGTGATTGAACAGATCTTTTTATAAAAATCCACGCCTATTTTTGATCTTTAAAAAATATTCTTCAAAAAACGACGCCTTTTTGGTATTTGAAAATTATGTTTATAAAAATCGACGCATTTTTATCATTGCCACACTATGGTACAGATTATTATGGCTTTGTGCATATGTTTGTGACTGGCAAAAGGAAACGAGAATCACTTTCTGGGTCGATTTATGCATGTCAGTCCGTTCGTCTGTGCCTGTTAAATTGTAAAAAAGTACAGGATACATTTATGACCCGAGTTGGATAAAACAAATGAGCTTTGTCCAAGGACGAACCTTATTGAAATTGGGGACCCAAAGTCCCTATATATATTTCGATTTGCACGAAATTTGGCATAGCGTACTGAATTGAATCTAGAATTATGTCTGCTTAGCTTCGTGAAAATCGGTTCAAATGTAGATATAGCTGCCATATTTTAAGCTGATTTTATGTAAATTGTTCAATAAAGTCCCAAAGTTTGTACGATTGACACACAATTTTGTACAATGTACTGAAGTTAATATAAATTAATTAATTTGGCAAGATTCGTTGTGAAATCGGTTCAGATTTAGATATAGCTTCCATAAATATTTTCGTTGGATTTTAGATAAATGATGCACCGAGTGACACGAAATTTTCCACAACGTATCGAATTGACGTTATTGCGTTTTGTTGAGTGTGTATCAAGTTTGCTCCATATCGATTTACATAAATTTGTTCCATTGTACGCAAACGAATCTAAACTTACCCAGATAAAATGAGCAGAAAGGCATAAATATCACATATTCAAGTTTGTTTAATGTCATGTCAATGGTCTTTCGAAAAGGCCACGTCTGTTAGGAGACATATGTAGAATATATCCAAAGTGTTGAAGGGAATCATATAGTCGGTTTTGTTCTTAAAAATATTTGTACAAAAATCCACGCCTTATGTTGGTTCGTAAAAATATATTTTTATAACATTCCCGACCTTATGATGGTCCTTAAAAAAATTATAAAAAACCAACATACGGCGTCCTTGCACAAATATTTTTTATATAAAAGTGCTTAAATTTTTTTTTTATAAAAATTCACGCCTTTCTAAGTCCTAGAAAAATATTTTTATAAAAAGCCACGCCTTTCTTGGTCCTTGAAAAAATATTTTTATAAAAATCCACGCCTTTCTAAGTCCTAGAAACACTTTTTTAAGTTCACCCCTTTTTGGTACATGAAAAATATGTTTATATAAATCCACGCCTTGAAAAAATATTCTTAAAAAATATTCTTTGACTCCTATAAAAATTCACCGTTTTTTGGTATTTGAAAAAAAAATATTTTTATAAAAATCCCAAATGTGTTGTCTTTGAAATCGCCACCCAATTTTGGCAAGTGTTACGTTTCCATAATTATACATTACACAACTATGTGAGGGTATTATAAGTTTGAATAGTCCCAAGATTACAAACTCGCTATGAAATGTTGATGCTAGACCGACCTAGTAGTATACCGCTCAGTCGAGATATGACGATCGATGACGATATGATGAGTTGATCAAGACATGTATGTCGGTTCGTCTGCCTGCAGGATAAGTACAAAAGTAGAGGTTGACTTTTAAATTGTTACCAATTATAGTGATGTATATTCTCGGACGTGGGAGTTATAATTAAATATTTATAGGGATACACGTATATTGATATTGTTTAGTATTCCCATTATCACGTCAGAGGCGCAAATGTCGCGCTGGTGACGATTTTTGTTTTTGACATGTGAAGCGTATGAAAATAGTACAAGTTTTGGCACATGGATAGAACTAGAATCTATACGTTCGGAATGGCAGCCTGGCTAACGAGGTATGTGATCCACGACATCCAGTATGTGTTTGCTTTATATGCAGTATGCATGACCGATATACGGGCCGATGTTGACCTATAGGACTTTCAATATAGGTCAACATCGGCCCGTACTCATACTTTTTGTAATAAGATCTTCATATGCATGCTTAGTTGCCTACCATTTACAAAAGTTTTTTTAGAAGTAAAGTATTCTTTGTTCAATTCTGGCCTCTTCTGTGGGGCCTTTAATGATTCATGATCGTATCTAGTAGTTTGCATCCAAGAAGAGCACGAAATGTATTCCTTTAAAACCACTATCAATTAAGTCCATTATATGGGACTTTATTTATCGATCCCATGAAGAAGTATGATTCCCAATTACACTGATTTAAATTCAATAAAATAGTAATAGCGTCCCGTACATTGCCACCCTGGTGACAAAACAACAAACAATAACAACAAATATACACACGCCATTAACGCGAAAAATATGAATTTTCATAACAAACAACCCAGGGTTGGGTGACACATTAATGCAAATTTATGGCCATATCCTGGCCTCCTCGGGTGTGCTGTTGAACATTTTATCATGCTGTTGGTTTGGTCTGGCCTTTAGCTACAACTCTTGTTGTTGCTGCTGTTGCCATTGACCAGCCGATAATTAAGAAGCCATAAATGTGTGTTTCTTACCAAGTTTACATTTATCGTCGGCAAAATCTGTTGATGATGACTTGTTTAAGAGACTTATGACTGGCGTTGCGGCGAGTGGTGGCAAGGAAAAAAGGGGCAACAGAGAGTGAGAGAGGAGGCCTTCAATGGAGTTAGGATAGGACCGACGAAGACCATCACAAGGAAAATGATAATAAAAACGCGATTGAAATGTTCACAAAATGAATATTTCAATAATCTTATCTCCACTATGAAAAAGGTTGAGTCACGTTCGCGCTGCAATCGGATGGCGGGTTACGGCTGATGATAATGACCGCCAGAGAACTTGTGTTTTTGTTAGCTCAACACGTATGTGCAGGTAGATAGAAAACGTATTTGATCTGTATGGCATTTGAATGAAGCATTTGAACTAAGTCAGGATAATAGATAATCTTTGAACTTTGTACAAAAACCTTGGGGAGGCAAAGAAATTAAAAACTACGTACCATGAGGCTAGAGTAGAAAAGGCAATGAATGTTAGGACCTTCATGGAAAATTACAGTCTCTCAGGTTGGAAAATTTGGCTATGAACTTCAAGGTACCGAAAATAAAATTGGGCTATTAAAAACAAGGACAAACTTGACAATTTGCAGGGAAGAAGAATTTGATTCCCCATCTGGAATGCAAAAATACAAAAAAATAAATTTTACTTCATATCGAGCGCCCGAAATATTAATTTACAGCCCATTATGTTGGAAAATGCGACTGGAACTTTCAAAATACTGAAAATACGGTGCGACCTATTTGAGGGCTTTGTCAAAACATGGGACTATATAGAACATTTTCTGAAGAGATGTTTTTCGTCACCCAAGAACCCGAAATCCTAAATTACAGCCACTACGATGAGAAATTGCGGTCAAGACATTAAAATTACAAGAACAACCAGTAAGGAAAGTAGAAGCGCACGATTTACATTAAATCGGACGAAACTATATATGGGAGCCATATAGAAATCTGGACCGATTTTCTCGAAACTTGGCAGACATCATTCTAGACTCAATTCAGTACGTTTTGCCAAATTTCGTGCAAATCGAAGGATATATAGGGACTTTGGTGCACCATTTACATGAAATCGGACGAAACTGTGTATTGCAGCTATATCTAAATCTGGACCGATTCTCACGAAACTTGGCAGACATCATTTTAGACTCAATTCAGTACGTTGTGCCAAATTTCGTGCAAATCGCAAGATATATGTGGACTTTGGTGCACCATTTACATGAAATCGGACGAAACTATATATGGGAGCTATATCTAAATCTGGACTGATTTTCTCGAAACTTGGCAGACATCATTCTAGGTTCAATTCAGTACGTTATGCCAAATTTCGTGCAAATCGCAAGATATATGTGGACTTTGGTGCACCATTTACATGAAATCGGACGAAACTATATATGGGAGCTATATATAAATCTGGACCGATTTTCTCGAAACTTGGCATACATCACTCTAGGCTTAATTCAGTACGTTTTGCCAAATTTCGTGCAAATCGAAGGATATATAGGGACTTTGGTGCACCATTTACATGAAATCGGACGAAACTGTGTATGGCAGCTATATCTAAATCTGGACCGATTCTCACGAAACTTGGCAGACATCATTTTAGACTCAATTCAGTACGTTGTGCCAAATTTCGTGCAAATAGCAAGATATATGTGGACTTTGGTGCACCATTTACATGAAATCGGACGAAACTATATATGGGAGCTATATCTAAATCTGGACTGATTTTCTCGAAACTTGGCAGACATCATTCTAGGCTCAATTCAGTACGTTATGCCAAATTTCGTGCTAATCGAAAGATATATAGGACCATTTACATGAAATCGGACGAAACTATATATGGGAGCTATATCTAAATCTGGACCGATTTTCTCGATACTTGGCAGACATCACTCTAGGCTTAATTCAGTACGTTATGCCAAATTTGGGGGCACCATTTACATGAAATCGGACGAAACTATATATGGGAGGTATATCTAAATTTGAACCGATTTTCTCAAAACTTGCCAGACATCACTCTAGGCTCAATTCAGTACGTTATACCAAATTTCGTGCAAATCGAAGGATATATAGGGACTTTGGTGCACCATTTACATGAAATCGGACGAAACTATATATGGGAGCTATATCTAAATCTAGACCGATTTTCACGAAACTTGGCAGACATCATTCTAGACCTAAATGATTAGGCTGTACCAAATTTCGTGCAAATCGAATGATATATAGGGACCGTTTACATTAAATCGGTTAAATATATATATGGGAGCTATATCTAAATCTGAACTGATTTTTCCCAATTTCAATAGGGTTCGTCCTTGGGCCGAATAAGCGACATATGCCAAATTTCATCCAATTCGGATCATAAATGCGACCTGTACTTTGTTTACAATTTAACATCGACAGACAGACGGACGGACGGACATGCATAAATCGATTTAGAAAATGATTCTATGCATATTCTCAAAAGGAACCATGTGTCTATCTCGTTTCCTTTTGCCTGTTACAAATATATGCACACAGACATAATACCCTGTACCACAGTGTGGTGAAGGGTATAAAAATGGGGCGGGAGTTAACCATAACCATGGCATAATGTTCGATGTAAGACCGGGCACATCGAACATTATGCCAAATCATGGACTTATATTTATAATTTTTGCAGGATTTTCCCACAGCCATTTAGTTGAGAAAATATGACGAAAGCCTTCAACAAATCTAAATACCCGTTATACAATTACACAAAACGTGGACCGATATTCCCCATTTGCAATATCCTATGGGTAATAGGATGTCTGTACAAAATTTAGGCCGATAGGCCCACACCTCTTTTAGAATCTAAGAAAAATTATATATATTTTTATTTATTACATATTCTTATAATTTTGCATCCACCAACCACTGTGCACCACTCCATGTCATTATAATTCTTTTAAACGATTTTAACAATGTAAGAATATCGTAAAACTTCGTCTCGCTTAACGAACGATAAACGAACTGTGTAAGTGGAGACTTTAAGACGATGATCTTTTTACATTAAGAACTATCTTTCAGATTTTCTTTTGCATAATTCCGGTGTCTAGGTTATGGCATCTTAGCATTTGCTAAATCACTGAGCCATGCCATGCGTAAAGATAAACGCACCATCCACACCATCATCATCCAGCAGATAATAATTTTACCTGTTTTTTATTTTTTCGAAATTGTTATGAATCATGTTTCCTCTTTTAGTTGGCAGTTGCTGAGTCTGGTACCATCGAAATGCAACAATGAATCCATTGAATGGAGACTATTTGAGATGTTGCAATTCAAATCTCTAACGCCATTCGGTCGGTCACTCGTTTCGAGAATTCGAGAATGTGTAAAAACCGTTAATAATGGCCAACAGACACACTTGTTATGTAAACAAAAAAACTTATGACAGATCGAGCAGCAGGTCATAACAAATCTGAAATGTTTGTTGGTAATAAGAAGCTAAACTTTTAAGTGGTGTGTATTTCTGTGGAAGTGATATTTCTCTTTGTATAACAATGACATTAAATAACATAGATGAGAAAGATAATTGGAACAGTTTTAGAATACAAAAATTATGATGTGGAAAAATGTGGAAATAAATGTGGAAAACTGTTTTTTTTTAATACATTCAGATTGGAAATAGATCTAGGAACTTGAACATACCGAAAATTAAGAAGGGCTTTGCACTCCTTGAGTACATTTTTAAATTATACATTTTAGGGAGTTTGAGATCATTCACTCAAAAACCAACCGAGAAATTTACCAAACCAATGAAGATTTGTTTGAAGCCGGAAAAACAGTCTGGGGTCGCAACGTAGCTTAAAATAATTAAGAATTTGAAATCCTCTACGTTTAAAATGTTTTCTTTTTTTTTAATTTAAAAAAAATAATTCCAAATTCTTTATGCTAGGTGAGAAAAAAACTATAACTTAAAAAGTGCCAAAACCAGTCAGGGCTTTGTCATGTACCTATATCGAATATTTTCTGCAAACGTGTTTGTTTGCGGAGGCAATAAAAAGAAATGAAACCAAAAGAAAATAAAACAAAAGAATTTTAGTTTTTTCAAATAATAAATAAATTAAATCCTTTATTAAATATTGTTCGGATAAACAATATTTTACCTTAATAATGTTCACGAATATGAACGGTGGTGGACGAAAATCCAAAGAAAAAGATGTGATGTGGACGAATATCCAAAAACAAGTGATCGCTTGTTGTTGCAAAGTGGCGCTCTTTTTTGTTTACTAGTTAGAATTTGACATCAGTCACTTTGTGCGAAAACACAAAGTTGTATTTTTGCTATTGATGTGCAAATTCTAACGGCAGGAAATTTTGAAGTTAATTTTAAATATTGGAAAATAATTCTTAATTAAACATTCTCCGCCACCTTGGAACATCTAGCGATGTTACAACTTAAAATACTTATTATCTATTTACATCTATAAGTTCAAGGGTAGGACCGTCAATGTGAGCATATTTTTAAATTCATATTTACTTTTTCATTCAAAAATGGCTCGGAAAGCCAAAATGGTCAGGATGACCCATTTCAATGTCTATTGTTCTTCTTTAAACTTATAGTCGACGGAGCCGACTTTTTTTTAATCCGCGGATACGGAAATATGTACATGTTTTCGGAAGACTGTGCAATCTCCCGGATAGGAGCTGCTTCCTTTCTTTCAATATAAGCACGAAGTGGTTGTGCAGTCTCCCGGATAGGAGTCACTTCGCTATATTTTGCCTGAAGGGCACTTGGACTAACTACTGGAGGACTTAGTGCAATCTCCCGGATAGGAGTGGCCTCCATTGATTCGACCTCATTTTTTTTGAATCTGGATAATTATTAATAATGTTAGCCGGAGCCATTTGTGTGTCAAATTCCCTGTTAGGAAGGGTAGCGGCAATCTTGCTCATGTTTTCCATTCTGCGAAAAAGATGAAAAGATGCTGCGATAATAATAAACGTTTCGTTGGTCGGAAGGATAACATGTCTTCTTACAGCACCATATGTACATAGTCTCGACGCGCGGATAAACGTACCGACCTAAATTCCACGAAGTGGAAGTTTGTTTATTACGAATTACCACTAAATCTTCCGTCTGTATATCGCGTCTCGGAAATTTCCTTATAACGATTATATGGAAAGAAACCTTTTACAAACTCATATCCAACGAAAGTAGAATTGTTGAGTTGACGCTTTCATTTTTCTAAACCGATTAACAATATGCATAGGAGATTCATTTATTAATGGCTCTGGAAAACAAGAATTGGAGATCCGACCTAAAGTGACTTGGATTCTGTACCTTGTACGAATGTGGACTGTAGTTAATAAGGCACATGAGAAGAAGGAAAAGCAGTAGCATTTGGTAATTTGTGGAGCAAAACAAACTATGAATGTTTCCTCTCAGAAAAACAAGCAGAAATAATGGAAAGAACAATCGTGTCATACTTAAAAATGTCTCTTAAGAGTTGGAGCTTTTTTACGCTGAAATTGTCGCCAATAATTTGGATAATATTTTGATGTAGAGGTGGATTTGTGCCTTGCTTCGTAAACTGTGCCCGAAATAGTTGTAGAATATACCCTGACATGAGAACTAGGAACTGGGCCTGTAATAATCCACCCGAAAATCGTATCCTGTGCAACTAATGTACCTGATATATTGATATGAGTGCCTGGTAATATTATCTTTGGATAAAGATCTGCACCTATCAATATATCTACAGGTCTGCAGTCGAATAACTGCGTATCTGCCAAACGAATATTTGGCATCCGAGAAGCAAATTCTGAAGTTACAGAAAACGAAGGCAAATTTCCTGAAATACTTGGAACAACAAACGCCGTTGAGGGCAATAACAGCGATTTGTCGATTGGGGAACCAATGGTAATAGAACACATCTTCCTAGAAGTAGTGGAAACAGTCTGATTTACACCTGAAATCGTAGCTATTGTGGACTGAGTTGCTATGCCTATTTGACGCTGTAGTTTTTCTGTGATGAATGAAGCTTCAGACGCAGGGTCAATAAGGGCACGAACAGGATATGTGACACCATCGTGTATAATGTGAACGATAGCTGTTCCTAATAAGACACTCCTATTTTGGGAAACATGGAATACCTGCCTACTGGTAGCACCAGAAGTTAAAACAGGTGAAGTTGTTGGATTATTTGAACTAGAAGTGGGAGATGAATGTGGGGCTGAAGCTAAATGTGAAAGAGGTTGTGACGGAGTCACTGGTCTGGAAGGACTGGAAATTTCACGATGAAGAAGCGTGTGATGCCGCTTATTACACTTCCCACAACTATGCTTGCTTACACAATTTCTTACTTCATGACCGACAGCTAAACAATTCAAGCAACAATTGTATCGTCGAAGAACAGAATAACGACCCTCAACTGCTAATTTTAGAAAATCTGGGCAAAAACGCAATGGATGTATTACGTTAGGACATAACACACAGAAATTGCCCGTAGAAGTACGTCCTGGATTGGAAGGGACCGATTTGGAGAAATGGGACCGAACCTTCTTTTCAACCTTTGTAGAGGAGTCAATACCACGAATATCTTTTAGACACGTAAGTGTCTGAATTCTCTCTGAAAGAAAGCAATCTAAATCTTTCCAAGATGACAATGCCGACTTATTTTTAACCGTTTGTTCCCATAACGTGACTGTAATTTTAGGCAACCTTTGTATACAAATAAATACAAGTATGGGATCCCAATCGCTCGTAGAAACTTCATAGATCGCCATAGCAGCAATACACCCATTTATTGCTCTTTGAATATTTTTCAATCCTGAACTTGTTTCATTATCAATCACCGGAATATCAAATAACAACTTTAATTGGTTATTGACAAGTATTCGAACATTATCATAGGTTTCCTTAAGAGCCTTCCATGCTAAATTGAAACTTTTATGGGTCAATGGGAACTTTGAAACTATATCCCTAGCTTCGCCACTTGTTTTCTTTATTAAATGACATAATTTCTCAATATCACTTAACCTATTATTATTAATAAAAACGGCTGAGAATAAGTCCCGGAAAGTTGGCCACGAAAGAAAATCGCCATTAAACACATCGATATCACAGGGCGGTAAATTCATGGAATGCGAACTATTGTCATTAATGATGCCAGAAACGTCAGCTGCTGCTTCAGCTGGAAAAGAAATTTGAGAAATAGACAGAACTTCATTTACTCCCTGGCGAGGAGAACTTGCCATATTTGGCACATTTGAAACAGAAGATGTCTTTGATTGAGGACGTAATTCATCTAACTTTCTTTTAATTAAGGCAAGGCTACGAATATAGGCTCTAAAAACAGTCCGGTTTTTCGCTTCTGCTGATGTGAAGTCATCTGGGTCACCCTCGTCACGAGTTTGCAAATGAGTAAGGCATTTATCAAACATTTCTTTCGCCTTAGACCACATTTCTATAACTTCAGCAGCCTGTATTTCTAATGCATAAATATCAAAATCTTCATCTTGGAGAGAAACGAGGTTAGCATCGAATTTGATCAGAGCATCAGCAGCTCGAATGAAGAAATCTAGTGGAGTAAGCGACATTGTAGGAAAATTATATATGAAACTTTCAACTTCAAACAATAGAAAATATCAAAAAGTGAGAAAAAACCAAAGTTAAATTGAATAAAACTTGAAAAATGTCAATAAACTTCACAAAATTCTATATTAGAATCCAAAATCTCAACTTGAAAACAAAAGGTTTCGAAGAAAACCAATAAAAAATACGAAAATATTTTCAAGAAATCCGAAATATTTTTGAGATTTTATAAAAAATACCAAATACCAAAATATTGTATTGAAAAAATACAATAAAACTCAAAAAATATGCAAAAAATAATCAAACGTATTTTTCACAGTGTATGAAAAAATCACAAAATTTTTCTATGTGTACTAAATTTCGTTGAGTGTATTGAATAATACACTAATTACTGTATTCCGTAAGAAAAAACAACAATTTATAAATTTTCAAAAATATTTCAAAGAAAATAAAGAAAATTCAAATTAATCAAAAATGTTGACCGAATGTAGGGTGCATGGACTGTAAAATGCACTTCGAGGTCCAACAACAACAAATTTTCCCAGAAAATATTAAGTAGAACAAATTATATTCAAATGGTATATTGTAATATGTAGGCAATAATAAAAATGTTGAAAATTTATTTCCCGTTAAATGTAGGGTGCACCGTAGGTCGACCTTACAAATTAATTTTCAAACTGTTCCAAAATACCATAAATCGAAAAAAAATTCAATAAAAAATTTTTATTTTAATTTACCAAACTTTTTCACCGGCCTTCGTACGTTGACTTAGTAACCGGCCCTCGAAATTACGATATAAGTGTGCGTGCGTGTGTGTGAATAATCGTTCAACGATAAACAGCCAAGCAGTGATAGTTGTTGTTACAACCACTGAACAGTTGGTGACTAGGAAATTTGTTAGTGTTTTTATTCCTTCTTTTCTCTATTCTTTTTTAAACTTTGGACTGTTGGAATTTGGATAAAAACACTAACAACAATAGGAATATTATTTCAAACGAAATTATTACACCAACAACTATCACTGAGAGGTTCACTGCACTTTTTGTTTCGCTTATTATTTTTTTTTTTTTGTATTCTCGCTAAATGAGAATATGCAGTGAAGTTATTCTTGAAGAGAATAACAACAACAACGCGTGACGGTGTTGTAAGACGGACGTCTGTATGTTTTTGAAATATCACTTGTTTATATTTTGTAAACAAAAGAAAAAAACACTCGCGTATGCTCACTAATATTGACGGTACTCACCTTAAACAATTGTATGTGTAATTTAGTAATTGAGGAGGGATGATGATCGGATAGTTTATATCTTCTCGTTGATGTGATGCTGACGGAGTCAGAACGTCTTTGAAAAAAATGCAAAAAACCCAATTAGTTCTTCTTCTTTGTTGTTGTTGAGGACACCAATTCGATTCGGCTCGAATGGACCAATGTTTGCGGAGGCAATAAAAAGAAATGAAACCAAAAGAAAATAAAACAAAAGAATTTTAGTTTTTTCAAATAATAAATAAATTAAATCCTTTATTAAATATTGTTCGGATAAACAATATTTTACCTTAATAATGTTCACGAATATGAACGGTGGTGGACGAAAATCCAAAGAAAAAGATGTGATGTGGACGAATATCCAAAAACAAGTGATCGCTTGTTGTTGCAAAGTGGCGCTCTTTTTTGTTTACTAGTTAGAATTTGACATCAGTCACTTTGTGCGAAAACACAAAGTTGTATTTTTGCTATTGATGTGCAAATTCTAACGGCAGGAAATTTTGAAGTTAATTTTAAATATTGGAAAATAATTCTTAATTAAACAGTGTTCTTTACGCTCCAAGTACCCTTGATGCAAAATTACAGAAATATCAGCTGTATCTAAATCTAAACCTATTGCAAAAGGCACACGTTAGGCTATATTAACTTCAGTACGTTGTGCAAAATTTCGTGCAATATTATTAAATTTGACTCTTTGTCGGACGAAAATATATCTATATCTAAATCTAAACCGACTATATCTAAATCTGAATCGATTCCAATTAAATTTAGCATTCACTAATTGTGCAAAATTTCGTGTCAATCGGCCTAACTTTGATCCTTTGGTGCCGGTATTATGAAATAAAAAAATCTCTGTTGTAAACATAAATTGTGAAACCAGTAAGGAAAGTAGTAAAGTCCGACTATATGATACCCTTCACCACTTTGGGTATATTCAACAGATGAATGCTAACAGACGTCGAGTTCTGCAACCTATACTAAATTTTTCATTTGTTCAGATATAGGGTTGCTTCTTACAGTGGGACAAAAATACCAAAACTCGGGAGAAAATATATATAGATGCTCTATCCAAATCTGAACCGATTTCAAAACTTTCCACATTTCAAAACTTTAGTACGTTGTGCAAAATTTTTGTCAATTTAGTGTAAAATCGGACGAAAATATATATGTAGAAGCTATATCAAAATCTGCACTGATTTCAATGAGAATGGCAGACATTAACTTATATTAACTACAGTTTATTGTACAAAATTGTGTGGCAATCGGACAAACTTTGGGTCTTTAGTGCACAATTCATACAAAATCGGAAGAAAAAATATATAGGAGCTATATATAACTCTGAACCGATTTTCAGGAAACTTTACACACATCACTCAGACTCATTTCAGTACACTATGCCAAATTTTGTGCAAATCGAAATATGTATAGAGACTTTGGTACACCATTTACATTAAATCGGACGAAAATTTATATAGGAGCTATATGTAAATCCAAACCGATTTTCACGAAACTTAACGTGCACTATTCTAGACTTAATTAAGTACGATATGCAAAATTTCGTGTAAATCGAAAGATATATAGGGACATTGATACACCATTTACCTTAATTCGACGAAAATATATATGGGAGCTATATCTAAATCTGAACCGATTTTGAGAAAAATTAACACACATCATTTTAGACCTAATTCATTTCGCTTTGCCAAATTTCGTGCAAATCCAAAGATATATAGGGACTTTGGTACACCACTTACCTTAATTCGACGAAAATATATATGGGAGCTATATCTAAATCTGAACCGATTTTCAGGAAAATTAACACACATCATTTTAGACCTAATTCATTTCGCTATGCCAAATTTCGGGCAAATCAAAAGATATATAGGGACTTTGGTACACCATTTACCTTAAATGGGACGAAGATATATATGGGGCTATATCTAAATCTGAACCGATTTTCAGGAAACTTAACACACATCATTCTAGACCTAATTCATTACGCTATGCCAAATTTCGTGCAACTCGATAGATATATAGGGACTTTGCTACACCATTTACCTTAAATCAGACGATGGGATCTATATCTAAATCTGAACCGATTTTTCCCAATTTCAATAGAGTTCGTTCTTGGGCCAATTAAGTGACCTGTGCCAAATTTGCACGTTACGAACATATGCACAAAGACATAATATCTCCATATCTCCCGAACTGTTTAACCTACATCTTTCTGATATTCTACTACCGCCGGATGGTAAAGAGATCGTAAAATATGTGGATTATTGCACGTTCATGGATTTGGGTCCTTATATAAGTCATCCGCGAAAGGCACCCATCTTCAGCGCGGAACAACATTAACAATTAGTGCGTCTCGGGATTTTGGCACATGCTAAATAAACGCCTTCATATTTATACCCTTCACCACTCTGTGGTACAGGATCTTTGTGCATATGTTTGTAACAGACAAAAGGAATCGACATAGACTCATTGTTCCTTTGAGAATAGGCATTGAATCACTTTCTGAGTCTATTTATGCATGTCCGTCCGATTTAATGTGAATGCTGCACCAAACTCCCAATTTTGGTCCTATTGAGACAAAATTGAAGGGTGAAGGGTATTATATAGTCGGCCCCGTCCGATTTTGACCTTCCGTACTGGGTTTTCGATATTTACTGACAGGTACTCTGCCTTTCTTTAAAAAATCATAACAAAAAGGTAACCAACGAAGAAGAGACACATCAATTAAAATTTGGATTGAAGGGTAACTACAATAACATAACCCAAAGTATATGCCGTACACGTGTGAAAGAAAGTAGTAGCTACCATAACATAATCCAAAGGAAAATTTAATAATGAACACCTTTGGTATCCGGTAAATGTCCATTAATTGTAAAATCCTAAAAATGTCAGCTTTTCTTACAACTTTTTCTATGACCAATCTCTCTTTTTGTTCATGGTTTATGTGTCTTTTTGTAGATGTAATAAGATTTGATACTTTTGTCGCAATTTTAAATAGAGAATGTGGTCTTCCTTCAAAATCGATAAAAGGTATAAGCACTTTAAGATCCAATACTTTGGATCCGATTACTTTTATATCTTAACATTAAAACTATCTACAAAAATATCTGGCAGCTTCCAATCTCCTTATGGAAACCTAAACCTATAACGTATAGAAAAATTACGAATTCTCTACGACCGCTTTTAATTACTAAACCTAACGTAATGCGTAACTTAAATTTCGCAACTTGTAACACAAAACCACATAAATAATTCGAAATAAATTGGCCAATGTACAGTTTTTTTTCAACTTGGCATTATGAAGTTTATTAATTGTCCGCACCGTTTTTCTTGCTTTTCAAGATAAAGAAACAGCTGGAAAAAATTAACTGGAAATTTTAAGAAATGTTTGCCAGAATTTCGCATTAGCCTCTAATGTTCGGCGTAAGGCTCATCCAAACTCATTTCATCGTACAACCGCTGATAAGATCAGCTTAGAAATGGAACTGTTCTATGTGGCATAGTGGCTGTTGGCTATGTCTAATTGAAAATCGGGTTCATGTGTAAGAGTTGTTGTTGCTGCTGCTGTTGTTGTTGTTTGAAATTTGTCATGGTCTTGTGAAATTATTTATGAGCAAAGGTAGAACATGAAGTAATTTATTAGTTGAAACCTCAAAACTGCTTATTTTTAGCTCGTTTTAGCAATGGACGATTTTTCACATTATGTAAAAGTTCATTGAAATGTGTGTACACATTGCGAGTGAGTGTGTGGTTATGTATGTGTGCAAATGTCTAAAAATGTTAAGCAAAAAACATCAGAAGCTACTAAATAATGTAACAACTGTTTTTCTTGTGTTCGTTGTCATCATAATTATTTACAAAAAGAGTCATTTGAACAGAACAACGTGTGTGTATTAAGGTGGGTCATCAATTTTTCATCCTCTTGGAAGAATGGATTTTCCATAAATCACCTGTCCTATGTGCTGGGGCTGTCATCTATCGTTGCGTAGAAACCACGTCTACTTGAATTTTGTGCAGTGGTTGGGGTCCTTGCTTATTAGTGTTGGTATTTTCCTCAGGGCGGCGCTTCTGAGCAAGTTCCGAAACAGGCATATGGACTTGTAGGGACTCTTAAGCTACTCTGTAGATTTAGAAGCCGAAACTATTTGGTGCACAAAGACGAAAAACAATGAATGAATATTAGACAACGCAACAAGTATACAAGCGATACTTACGTGTTGCTAATTAAGAACTGGTGGTATTTGGTAAAAATAAAACACTTATTTTATTTAAAGACGCCGACGTTTCTTTTAAACACATTTCTTATTGTTTTTTCGACAAAGTTATTTTGCTTCCTGCTTCTTCTTGCTGGGAGATCGTTCTTCTTTGATTACTTGAAATAATAGTTCAGGTATCGATTGTTAGTTTACCGATGGAACCTTAACAGTTTATTTTCCTGTTACTCCTCTTATGTGTTAGTTTCGTTAATCATTTTTTTATTCGCGCTAAGTAGGCGATAGTCGGCTATAGTCTGTCCTTCGTGTTGGGGCTGCCATCTATCGTTGCATAGAAACCACGTCTGCTGGAATTACGTGCTGTGGTTGAGGTTTCTCGCTTGTATTTTGGGAACTCTCTCTACATCGTGAAGATCTGTCCTGACATGATTGGGGAAGTCGGTTCATAAGTAGGGCTGCTCCCGTCGATAACACCCAATCATGCACTGTATCGACAACATTTGGTTGTACTGCTGAACAGGTATGACCTTCAACCCCAATGAAGATGGTCCATTTGCGTCATGAGAAGACACCCTGTTGCAGTTCTTAGGGCGGCATTCTGGTGGTCAGAAAGCAGTAGTTTTAACTTACCTGCACAAACAACACTTGTAATTATTTTTGTGCAAGGAAGTCAAAAGTCGGATATTTTAAATCATTTACCAGCAGTGTACGTAAGTGAAATCACTGCATAAAAATTGGACAATATTAATTTTTCTGGAATACGCGATCAGCATTAAGTATCTAATAATGAAACAGAATTATTTTTTACAGAATAACAAAACTTCTGAGCTGCTATCTTAAATGTACAAGTATGAATTATTCATTTAAACCCAATATTTGAGATGGAATATGAGAAAAAATACCAAAGAGGTGCATTTTGGACAGCTAAATCCGAAGTGCAGCTATGTACAAGACAGCTTAATTAAAACTACTGTATTAGCTTACCACTGATATAAGAGACCAACCGGGTCTCCTTAGATGTTCCAACTTCTCAGCATAACGCAAATATCTGTGATTTGCGCATGAATAATAGAGCCCAACGCCATGATCGCACAATCATCTGCATACATTACGTTCTCTGTGCCGTCCGGTGGCGTATCGAAAGCCTTCGATAGGACAAGGGGTCACCATGACTGTTCAGTTCTTTACTAAAGTCTGTGGAAATGGCGTGCAATGCTGTTGTAGTACTGTGCATTTTACGAAATCGATGTTGATCTACTGTAAAACTGCTTCGAAGTGAAATCAGCCTTTACACCTCTGGACTCCACTGCCTACTTTTCAGACTTCAGGACAAATTAAGGTCTGATGTTAAGTAGTCGGTTTAATCCAACTGCCAAAGTATTACCATTGAAATACTGTCCGGTCCATTGTTTTGAATGACTTAGCGTACTTGATGACATCTGCAAAGTTTTCTTTATTAAATTGTGGTGGTCCCTCCTCATCTGGGAGGGCTCATATTCGCCATTTCACTCTCAGGGTGCTCTGTAAACACGTGCTTCTGCGGATCTTTCACACTTACGTAGTTAAATGTGACAGCCGTCCATCGTGGTCTGATCCAATGGAAACGTCAGGTTTGCAGATTACGTCATTTCATTCAGACCGTGCTAAATTGGTCTATACTGGACAGAGAGGTGTAACAAGAATTCAAGTACCTCACCTTCGCTTCTGATACGATTCTTCCAAACAAAGTTGTAACCATTGCAAGAGTTCTCAGTTAATTTGGATTCCTGGATCACACATATCATAATATTTATTCGACTCATAAACTCCACAAGTTCACTGATCTTGTTGCTGAGACAATCGCAGTTAAACTGCAGGAACGATATATTATCTAGGCGTTGAACAGAAATATGTGGAGTAAGATGCTACATATATTGCTGTTGGGAGATTGCGGGATATTTCGTATTCCGACGATGATTGAGACTCTGTGACAAAGGCTTGCGCGGCATGCCGCAACATAGTCCGGAACAACCGCGAAGATGTACCCATTTCCAACATCCATTGCATCTCACCAAGATGGGTCTCTGGTGTATTCGGTTCTGATAGTCACTACCAAACCGAGGTCCAGGGTTTCTCTTTTGATCTTCCTGGTTTCAGGGATCAGAAGTGTTCGAAGCAAGCATTCCGGGATATAATGCCGCTCAAATAACAAAAATAATTTCCACGTACTTGCAATTGTTGAGGTGACAGCCTCTGGTCGAAGTCTTCCTTCGAGTCAAAATATTCGAAAACGAATTATATACACCCCACCTTAATACAAACCTGTGTATGTCGCTCCATACATGTGTAAACACATTACCCTGCGAAAAAAAAAACGATTTCTAGAAAATTAGTAAAAGGGGAAAAACACAATAACAATAAAACGAAATTTACTCGCTCACACTTGTTAACTTCTGCGCATGCGCAAAGACAGTTCCATTGAAATTATTTCTCGAACTGAACTTCATTCAAAGCTACAGAATTTTTCACACAATCCACAATGATGGCGTGCCATACAGAGTTCCAAAGAAAACCAAAAAATAAATGAAAACAAGGAGTTGGAACCACAACAAAAATAAATAAATCACTGACGACTTATTGAAGACCCCTTACTTCAGTCAGTCAGCCAACCAGCCAGCCGCTCAGTCAAGAAAAAGAATGAATGAAATGGAGATGGGAACAGAGGAACGGCAAAACCTTTGGACGACTGACGACTCTGAATTATGTTAGAAATTCAAGACAGGTATTTGCGATTATTTAATTTATAATTTCAACTTTAATTTGTCATAGTAGCATAACTACGAAGATGTTGTTTTTATTTATTTTTCTTTTGTATTGTTGTACATAAAGTGGACTAAAGGTTTTTTGCGATTTTTTGTTTGTTCATTGTCTCGTTTTTTCTTCGTATCAAGCCTAGATAGATGGCGCCAAGTGATAAATTATGGTTTACACAGAAACACTGCACGTATAAATACGAATCTATTACATATTGAGGTATTACATGCGATCGTGCGTTGTTCGGTAAGCTTTTGAAGTAATCCGTCATTAAAATTACAATTAAATAACGATCGACAGTTTTATTATCATTGTCATTTATGTTTTGTTGTTTATTACTTAGCTACCGATATATTGTGGATGTGGAAGATGTTCTATCTATAGAATACCTGATTGCAAGAGTGTTGCAATGGCGAGGATAATGATTCTTTAGACCACGAAAGACGTGAAAAGCGTATTAAATTGATGCAACCGTTTCTGAAAGGTTTAATTTCAAATGGAGAAGTTTTACAAATAAAAGGGACGTCTCTATGAAGTATTGGTCAATTGCCCAAACATTGGTGCACCAAGTCAAACCTATTTCAACAAAACTTTTCACACGTTTGTATATACGGGCCGAACTTTGGATACCCTCTACCGTGGCTATACTGAATGTTACTTCAAATGAATGTTCCAACCCCATGTGGAACTATAGATAACGCGTGGTAGGGTGGAAAATGTGTATACAATCTTCAAAATACTGAAATTTAGAGGGCAAAGTTATATGTGGGTCTAATATTGATTACATCGTATGGGATCTATATTTATAATTTTTAGTGGAGAGATTTGGTATCCAAAAAAGCGAGTTTAATCGAAAAATGCGCTCAAACCCTCAAAAAAATTTTGGGGTACCGTTATATAGGGGCTACCCGAAAAAGTTGACCTATATTTATAATTTTTAGTGGAGAAACTTGACACTCAATAAGAACTCAATGTACTAAATAACAGCGAATTTCATCGATAAATACTCTCTAATGTCCCAAAATACTGGAATTGTGGAGGTACTTTTATATGGGGAACCTAAAAAATTTGACCTATATTAATAATATATAGTGGAGAGATTTGGTCCCCTATAAGCAACCAATGTGCCAAATTACGTCGAATTCGATGGAAAAACGCGCTAAAACCCCAAAAATACTGAAAATTAACCGATATAGCCAACATTGAACTTATCTATCTGCAGATAAAAACTCTATGCAAATTTTTGCGAGCTCAATTGGTTAATTATACCCTTCACCACACTGTGGTACAGGGTATTATGTCTTTGTGCATATGTTTGTAACAGGCAAAAGGAATCGAGATAGACACATGGTTCCTTTTTAGAATATGCATAGAATCACTTTCTGAGTCGATTTATGCATGTCCGTCCGTCCGTCTGTAGATGTTAAATTGTAAACAAAGTACAGGTTACATTTATGATCCGATTTGGATGAAATTTGGCACAAGTCACTTATTTGGCCCAAGGACGAACCCTATTGAAATTGGTGAAATCGGTTCAGATTTAGATATAGCTCCCATATATATTTTCGTCCGATATAGGCACCAAAATCCCCATATATATATTTTGATTTGCACGAAATTTGGCATAGCGTACTGAATTAGGTCCAGAATGATGTGTGCCAAGTTTCGTGAAAATCGGTTCAGAATTAGATATAGCTCCCATATATAGTTTCGTCCGATTTCATGTAAATGGTGCCCTAAAGTCCCTATATATCTTTCGATTTGCACCAAATTTGGCATAACGTACTGAACTGCGCCTAGAGTGATGTCTGCCAAGTTTCGAGAAAATCGGTCCAGATTTAGATATAGCTTCCATATATAGTTTCGTCCGATTTCATTTAAAGGGTGCCCCAAAGTCCCTACACGCAGAAAAATATATGTTAGAAATATGTTTGCATCCAAACATATTTATGTTTGGGACTGGTTGCAAACAAACATATGTTTGGATGCAAACATATTATGTTTGGATCGAAACATATATTTGTTTGCAACATTTTCTAACATATCTTTATTTTATATGTTTGGATACTAACATATGTTTTATGTTAGAACATATTTTTTTTAGTTTGAGAGAGGATTTTTTCAAAGAGCGTAACAACAGTGCTCTCAATGTTTTTTTATAATAAAAGGCTGTGTGTATGGTGCATTGTGAGATGCTGAAGGGGCGGGGGGAGGGTGAATGAGTTAGTTGTACTTTGGTGGTCTGTATGCGGGCAAACGCTTGTGTTTAGATCGTTGTTGTTGCTGCTGCGAGGGGACGCGGCCGAAGAAACGCATGTGTACTGTGATTTGTTGTTGTGACGATTTGTTTCACAAGCATGCCCGTTTTTGCATGACGATGGAAACAAATCGTCACAGCAACAAAGCACATAACACATGCGTTCCTTCGGCCTCGTCCCCCTCACCCACACACGTACCTACGAGTCAAGTTTTTTTTGTTCTTGTTGTTTGTTTTATTCTTCAGCTTCTTTAGTTACGGTTGACATAGAGCTCTCATTCAGTTTGTCATGGTCGGAGCGCGAACAAGTACGTAGAGAAAAATGAGTGTTAAGGAAAAGTGTTTATAAAGTGTTAAATAAAGTGAAAATATAAAAAAAATATATAATAAAAAATTAATAATATAAATAATAAAAAAATTCAAGTGTGTGTATGATATGTAAGCGTCCGAAGAAACGCGTGTGTTCTGTACTTTCTTGTTGCACCGATTTTTTTCCATTGCCATGACAGCTTGTTAAACATGGTCGCAACAACAACAACTAAAATACATTGCCTGTCCTCTAGTAAGTGTGCGTGAGAGGACGCGACCGAAGAAACGCATGTGTTATGTGGTTTGTTTTCATCGTGATGCAAAAAAGGGCCTGCTTGTGAAACAAATTGTCACAATAACAAAAACATGCGTTTCTTCGGCCGCGTCCCCTCACGCACACACATACCTATGAGGCATTTTTTTTGGTTCATTTTTCTTTTTTATTCTTCGGTTTCTTTAGCAAATTTCACGATCTATCAGCTGTGCTAATGCATCCACCTTACATGACGATGGAAACAAAACACATAACACATGCGTGTCTTCGACCGCGTCCCCCTAACACCAAAATTTCAAATTTAGTTGCAAATTGGAGGTAAGAATACTGCATTTCTTATTTTTTTTGAATACTGTATTTACATATTTTATTTTCATATAGGTTTTGTACGATTTGTGACATCAGCATCCACAGTTAATGGTGCTTTGTCGGAAAGCGAATCTTTATCTGGATCTGAAGAGCTTTCCCGAAAAACTTCTCTAATTTCATCTTGCGCTTATGACGTCGATAGGGTGAATATCTCAAAGGCCATCATTGACGAATGTTTGAAAGACAACCCCAAAAAAATGTAAAACATTTTATTCTTTTTTAATTTTAATATATATATATATATATATATACATAATATACTTTGAATAAAATATGAATTTATTAAAAATTAGTTTTTCCTTATATCTAGTGTAATTATAAAAATTCACCCAAACATTTCTATATTTACGTCCAAACATATATATGTTTACATCCACACATATATAAGTTTACATCCAAATATATATATGTTTGAATCCAAACATATATATGTTTGCATCCAAAAATATATATATTTGGATGTAAACATATATATGTTTGCATCCAAACATATATATGTTTGGATGCAATCATATATATGTTTGGATGCAAACATATATATGCTTGCACCCAAACATATATATGTTTGGATGTAAATATAAATATGTTTGGATGCAAACATATGTTATGTTTGGGACCCAAACATATATTATGTTTGGGACTGTTGCAAACAAATATATGTTTGCTGCAAAATATGTTTGGGACATATGTTAGAGAGGCGATTTTTTTCCTCCGTGTATATAAGTTTCGATGTGCACCAAATTTGGCATAACGTACTGAATTGAGCCTATATTGATGTCTGCCAAGTTTCGAGAAAATCGGTACAGATTTAGATATAGCTCCATATATAGTTTCGTCCGACTTCATGTAAATGGTGCCCTAAAGTCCTTATATATCTTTCGATTTGCACCAAATTTGGCATAACGAACTGAATTGAGCCTAGAGTTATGTCTGTCAAGTTTCGAGAAAATCGGTCCAGATTTAGATAAAGCTCCCATATATATTTTCGTCTGATTTAATGTAAATGGTGCACCAAAGTCCACATATATCTTTCGAGTTGCACGAAATTTGGCATAGCGTACTGAATTTAGTCCTGAATGATGTTGGCACACATCATCGTGAACATCGATTGAGATTTAGATATAGCCCCCTTTTGTTATAGATTGATTTTAAGTAGTTGACGCACCAAGGAACCAATAGGCTGATAGGAACAAAACGTACTGAAATTAGTATAATGTAACCTGTGACAAGTTTCATTGAAATCGCATCATATTTTGATATAGCTTCCATATATATATATTTTTGGCCGATTTTAAGTAAATTGGGCATTAAATTCCTCATGTTAGTCAGATTGTCATCAAATTTTGCACAACGTACAAAATTGAGCATAGAATTGCGTAGTTGCGTTTTCTAGAAGTACAGACATAGTCCAACGGATGACCTATTTATATTTGTCGATTTACATACTTTTATCCCATTGTAACAGACGAATGACATGTTTATGAATAGATCTAGGTAGATGCACATTTAGATAAATTTAACATATTTTATTTCGTCCAATTTCATGTTAATAGTCCTGTTTAATATACCCATAGTGGTGAAGGGTATCATATAGTCGGCCCAGTCCGACTTTACTACTTTCCTTACTGGTTTTTTATTTTGATTTAATTCGAATCTACATTAATTCAAGAATGTCCCTATAAAATTTCAAGTAAATTTATTTTTCCGTTTGTAACTAATCGAAATAATTATTTCCGATCCTATAAAGTATGTATATTCTTGATCTGATTTAGGCATGTCCGTCTGTCTAATGCAATCACTCAAGCTATCCAATTGAGCTCGCAAAAATTTGCATAGAGTTTTTATCTGCAGATAGATAAGTATTGGGGTTTTGAGTGCGTTTTTTTTATAAAATTCGACGTAATTTGGCACATTGATTGCTTAATGGGTACCAATCTCTCATGCTGAAGATTATCAATATAGGTTAAATTTTTTAGGTTCCCCATATAAAGGTACCACCACAATTCCAGTATTTTCAAGTTTCAAAAAAAAAAAAAAAATTTGTATTTTGATTTAATTCGAATCTATATTAATTCAACAATGTCCCTATTAAATTTCAAGTGAAAAATCTCAACAACTCTTGAAGATATAGCGATTTATTGTGCTAGCATCAAGTGACGGCAAGAGAGCTTCTCAAACTTTTCTCCAAGCAGCGTTTTTGCGATTGGCGGGCACGATAACTCAAAAACTAATACTCCGATCGATGCCAAATTTTGGGACGTTTTTCTGTTTCAAGGATGAAATCAATCGGTCAAGATCTTTCTTATTTATTAACTTGGTTTGTGGTAAAGAATAGTCGATTGTCCAAAAATATTTTTTCAAAGGTCTACCATTTTGTTGATTTTTGAGCGAAGTCAATAATCCTAGTTAATAAGAGAGTCAGGGTCCCCGTTTTTTATTTTCTTTATATAAGACATATGTGTTTTAATCAAACAGGTTTTGTATTTGATGTTGATCAAATCAGTTATTCAAATCGCTTTAAATGTAATTTACAAATTTATATTAAATAGACCCTTTTTGTGTAGGTACCAGAAGGAGAGAGCCGATGATTCACACCTTCGGACTTAATCTAGGCTTTGTAAAGATATAGATAATAGGTTGCAAAAATTTTGGTTTAATTCTGACATTCCATTCGCCTGATATTAGATTTATAAATATTGTACATTTTGACCCTTTGTGAGGGAGGTACCAGAAGGAGAGGGTCGATGGTCCCCACCTTCGGACTTTAGGTTTGGTAAAGATAATAGGTTGTACAAAGTTTGGTTTAATTCAGACTATCCGAGTTCGATGATATTAGAAAATTCGTTTTCAGCAAAATGTTGACCTTTTTGTGTGGGAGGTACCTGGGTGAGTGGACCGATACTCCCTATCTTCGAACTTAAACTTTTTTGGAAGAAATATTACGATGCGCAAAATTTGAATAAAATCGGTTACTTCTTTCGAAAGTTATCGTGCGCAACAGCCGGCGAAAAAGACAGACAGACAGGAGACAATTGTAAATCGATTTGAAATTGTCTGAAACAAATTTGGTCCAAACATAGTATAAAAACCAGTGAGCGGAGCAGTATAGTCGGACGGAGCCGACCATACGATACCCTACACAACTACCACGGAACTCAAATTTTCTGCGGATGTTTATTCTGAGCCTGGGCAATATTTTGTGATATTTTCACCCTCCTGCCCGATTAGAGGTAAACAGCACCTCTTCCTCACACTGACATATTTTCCGAATATTACGAGTATTCAGTACAGTTTTTGTCCAGATTCCCTTCACCGTGGTTTGTGTTGTGATGTTCGGCTTTAATTTGTGGTCTTTAGATCGACTCGAAAATAACACAAAAAATTTTGTTTTCGGTCCACTTCATTCCAAAATTAATATCTGATCATCACCGAAAATTATAGGCCATATTGACCATAACTGGAACCTCATGGAACATTTAAAAGCGGTCAGCGCTATAGTTCCGCTCTCTAGAGTGATAATGGGTTACTAAATAATATACGAATACGGAGATACGTGTAAATATTTAGGTGTAACTCCCACATCCGAGCACATACAACAATATAATTGGTATTAATTTAAAGGTCAACCACTCCTCTGGGATATAATATAAACTTCTCGGGCCTATGTCCTTCAGGGATAAATATATACGATATAGAGTACAAATTTTGTAATTTTTCACACAAAAGTCAGGGCCCATTTGACCCGCTAAATATTGACCGATCTTTATGAAAACAGGCATGCTTATTCTCTGGCCCAATCCCCTTCTCCGTGGAAAATTTCACGATGTTCGGGCCAGTATTGCGGCCTCTGGAGCGACCAGAAAAACCGACAAAAATTTAGTATTTGGTCCATTTCATCCCCTAAATATTAACCGATCTTCCCCAAAAACAATAGGGGTCTTCATTGGCCAGAACCCATCCTACATGCAAAATTTCGTGAAGATTGGTCCATAACTGTGGCCTGTATCGTGTTTACAAATTATAATGGACAGACGGACGGACGGACACACATGTCTAGATCGACTCAGCTAGTCGAGATATGACGATCGGTATACTTAAAGGTGGGTCTAGGACCAATATTTCGCTGCGTTACAAACTTTTGGGGCTGCACAAAGCTATAATACCCTGACAACATAGTTGTGTTGGGTATAACTAACCAAACATTTTCAAAAGTCTCGAATATTGTGGGAACTTTTCTTATTGGGGCTATACACAAATTTGGTCCGATAAATCCCATTTTATATGAAATATTGCGAGCTCTATGTTGCAAGTGTCATTAGTGTCACCCAGAGATTGGTGCTGATGGAATCTCTATAGTGATGATGAAGCAACTGGATGAGCCAAGAGCCAATTTCCTCAATTTATCGTAAGCCACCTTAATAGTTCCCAATGTCTGGAAAATGGGCAGAGTGTCACCCTACTGAAGTCAAGCAAGGATGTCTGCACGGGTGAATCTTTCAAACCGAATTCACTTGTATCACCAGTAACTAAAACTCTTGGGACATTTGTCTTTTCAAATAACGATTGGCGATTGATCTATCAAAAGCACTAATGATCACCAATATACGATACCGGACACATTCTTAGTAACGCTCAAAACTATAAATTATCCCAATTAGAAGACGTGGCAGGAATTACCCTCTTGTCAAGATTTAAACATTGAATTATGTGTACGGACGTAGTCGTATGCGGAACTCAATAATAAGAACCTCTTTCTGGAATTCCACGAACACAGGGCGGCATTAAATTCATAACGTACTCAGATGATTATATGATCTTGGTGTCTGGGCCAACAATTGATTACGTCTGTGATATGTAAAATAACTTTCACATGATCTTATCAGAAATTTTCATTCGAGGAATATGAAAATATCAGCCACGAAGTCGTCGACAATACTGTTTACCAAATGGACAACGAAAGGGCGAACCTCAAACTTTCTGGAATTCCACACCCACCGAAAGACAATATAATTACATACGCGCATGATATGATTATATCGTCGGGTATAACTCATGGACCTATTTGAAAAATATGAAAATATCTGTCTCGAAGTCATAGTTCAGACTGTTTACCACATGGATAGCGAAAAAGCAGCTAGCTTTGAATGTAAAGTCTTTGGGTCCATAATTCAGACCATATTTACCAAAAATTGTATTCGAGTCCATATAAATCGTCCACGTATACCACAGCTGTTTTTGATAAGGTCAGGAACAAGGTTCTGAAGACACTAGCAATAATATAAATGCTACGCAAGCAAAAAAAAAAAATCATGCGAGAATTGTGTTCATGACTACAATAGGCCACTTTCTGTTCGCCAACACAGTATGTGGTTGTCGATGTAATATCTTCATGAGTGGTGCAGAAGCAGCCATCTGAATCAACCATGAAGAGAGTCCCTCGATCAACAGGCCTATCAAAAAGCATTGAATGGTGTTCTCCTGATACAGTTGAGGAAGCAATATAATAGAAAGTATATCTTCTATTATATTTTGCACCGTAAAATTCGACGAAGATTTAAAAATGCTGAAATCAATCTATCCACTAACCAAATTGAGACAGATTTGCTTAGAGTTGTCTTTTGTCTGCAGACATGTCAAGTTCGAAAATGGGCCTTATCGATCCACGTTTAGGTATAACCCGTTTTTCAATTGAAGTTTTCCAAAAAGTTTTAATATTTTTTACTCGAAATTGTCAGTTTATACCCTAGAAAGTATGGAATTCTAAGACCATTTAGCCATATGTTGTAATCATTCTACCATTGGGGGAAGTGGAGATAAAAAAAACTAGAAAGTCAGGTTCGAAATTGAACTAACTCGGCCTTGCCCCCATATAAAAAAATCATATTCAATGGTTTATCACAATCGCTTGGTTGAATTGTCGATATAGGTCCGGATTTCCATTACAAGCAGTGTTGCCAATTTAGCACTTTTAGTGCTAGATTTAGCACTTTTCAAACACGTTTAGCACCAAAAAAAATTGATCTGACAACTAGCATATTTTTTAGCATTTTTTTATTTTTTCCGTAATTTTTTTTAAAAATTTCGGTATGTTTGGTTTCATCCCAAATTTCTAAATGTTTCACGATTTGAGTTGGATTTTCCAATGTTAGAAAAGTGTCAGTAAATTTGAACAAGTAAAAAAGCCCGACCGGTCAAACATTTTATACACTACACATTGTGGTGTGCATCAAATTTTTCTTAAAAAATGGTCGGGTACTTCATATGGTGGCTGTGGTTTCCAAGGGAAAAAAGGTTGTAAAACCTCAAAAGTACACAAGTAGGACTAAAGTTTATATGTGACGTATGTCCAAACATAACCTACGTAGGAAATTGTCTGCATAAAAAGGTCCTACACTAAAATAACCTAGAGAAATGCTGCTAAAACCTTCAAAATACCGAAAATTTGGCGGTACTTTTATATGCAAACATTGACTAAGTTTATAATTATCTGCATATATGCCAGCCTCCAAAACCCCACTTTGGTGTGAAAATGTGGTCATAACATATAAGGTAGCTAAATCGGACGAAAATATAAATCTGAACCGATTTTCACGAAACTTAGCACACATAATTCTAGGCTTAATTCACTACGTTGTGCCAAATTGTTGTGCGCCATTTACCTTAAATCGGACGAAAATATATATGGTAGCTGAACCGATTTTTCCCATTTTCAATGGGCCAAATAAATGAGCTGTGCCAAATTTCATCCAATTCGAATCGTAAATGCGACCAGTACTTTGTTTACAATTTAACATGGACAGACAGGCGGACGGACATGCTTAAATCGACTTAGAAAGTGATTTTATGCATATTCTCAAAAGGAACCATGTGTCTATCTCGTTTCCTGTTACTAACATATTATATTTGTAACAGCAAAAGGAAACGAAATAGACCCATAGTTCCTTTAGAGAATATGCATAGAATCAATACAAAAAGTGTATAAGCCATCCATTTTTTAACCGATTTGTTTGATTTTTCTCATTTCCGAAAGCTTATTTAATTTTCTTCCCCGTAATATAATAAAAGAAAATTTTCTTCTTTTTTCACATTTCAACCACTGTAACTCAGTCAATCCTCAAGAATAATATAAATCCGTTAGAAATAAAAGAAGTTATTCGCGTTTCAAATTGATAATCTATGAGACCACGTTTTTCTCTACATTTAGCGTTATAAAACAAATTTTCGAAGTGACCCAGGAAATGTAGCATACAAGCTTTTCAGGTTGTGGCAGATGTTGGGTTCTTCAACTATACCAAGGCAGTCGCACGCATCTACGCGGCCTTATAGCTCGTCGGAGGGTTAGGGTCAGTAAACTGCGAAGCTGAATTTTGCCACCGTGCTACCATAAATACATTTAATTAATGCGTGCACAAAATTGTCACTTATTAGATTAGAGTTATAATAATATTTGATAGATTACGTATGATAGAAAAGATAGAAACAAAGGATACAGGTACCACATTATAAAGAAGAGGGAAGGATAGATAAAGTTGAAACCTTTTAAATGATGATATATACAGCGACAGATGATATTGTGCTGGAATGCCCTCCCAGCCATGGTTGCAGTTAGAAAAAAATCCATAGAAAAATTAACAAACTGTAACCCCGAAATCATTTTGAGCAAGCTCTTACCCTATCTATGAATCAAACAGTAATTTTACGTCTACTCAGAATTCATTATGACGTTTATTCTCATATAAATTGATCGTTAATAACTGACATTAAATCTAGTAGTATAAATCTTTAAACGAAAAGCTCTAGGCCAATAATAAATATAACATACGAAATTATTAAATAGGTAACCATAATGTATATTAGAGAAGAAAATGTGATAAATAAACTCGGTATATATATATATAAATGAGCAAATGTAAATAATTAAGGATTTTTTTATAACATAAAAATTTTCAATGACATTAAGAAACGGGCAAAATTTCGAGTGAATAGTTCTGAAGGATGATGGGTTTTTGTTTCATTTCAATTTGACGATAACCAATAGGTCTATAACTCTATTTTTTACTGGATTCAAAATGTATTGTATACATTATTGCACTTAATACATCATTTCGAAATCCATGATAGTTACAGTGATCGATCGTTATTCTTTTGGCAATGATAATTATAATCTCTCAAAATACAGTTAAAGATAATCAAAAATCAAAACAAAAGTTAAAAGACTTACATCAATGTATTCCTCGGTCCCTCGCAGAAAGTACTTTCGTTGAGTATTGCTCTTTTACAGTGCTGGCCGATGAGATGCTGTTAACATATGAAACTGTTATACTAAAGAGAAAATCCAAGCGATTTTGAGATGTGCTGCTAAAAAAAACGATAACACTGCAATGCCTCTGAGATGATTGGATCTTAACTCTCTTGGTTCTATTATGCGAGTATTCATCATCCACCGTTGCCTATTACATTACATATGTACAACAAAACTAAGTTTGCCAATGATCATTAAGGTACATAATGGCGTAAAAAAATGAAATGGCACATGTAATGTAAATGGCAACCGTTTGAGAAAACAACAAAAACTGTACCATAAATAACTTATGGTACAAACAGTATCACTTCACTCGAATTTTCGCTTATGAATATGATTATTAGCTTATATAAACACGATTATTGGTGTAAATTTAATTTATGTGTATATTTTCCTTTTTTTTTTTTTTTTGGGGTTTTGCTTAAATTTTTAAGCAAGCAACTTTTTTTCCGAAATTTAAAAATTTAGATATGATATTAAACAAATTTTATTTTTACCAAACTCGATTTTTTTAACACAAATCTTGCAGCTTTCGAAGTGTTATTAATCGCGGTCTCAAGCTATTTCGATTTTTTTTAGAGATGAACAGTTTATTTTTCTTTCAGGTAACATTCGCTGAACGGACAAACAGAAATGTGCGTTTACTTATCCCGGTTGAAATGATGTATACTGAGTGATGGTTATGCAGAATAACAAAGAGGTTCACAGATCTGCATTATGTCAATGTGATGTAAAATCATGCTTTGAAGGTTATGAGAGCAAAAGCTTTATTCTTATCCATCTCTTCTTCTCATCTTCATTCAATGGGATTAATGATGCAGATCAGAAATCAAAAGCAAACCTATGGAATGAAATTAATTTAATGAGAGAGTGGATTTATGACACCCTACAACTAATTGGGGATAGGATAAAATTTACCTTTAATTTGATTGCAAAAAATATTATCGTTGTTAGGGATAATGTATCGACGAAACCAATTAAAATTCAAATCTAGAGGTATTTAAGAATTTTTTGTTAACAACAAAAAGATCCTAAAGCACTGGCTTACTTACAAACAAAAATTTAAGGAAATTGAATTATTTACAAAACTTTAAATTCTGGTAACTTTTAATTTTATAGAAAATATTAAAAGTATATTTAAGAAGAAAATTGAATATTTTAAAACCGTGATTACTAGAATGGTATATTCGGCAAAATGGACGAGAGCTGCATTTCTTCGCACCTTCATACTTCGGTTACATATTTAATTTACATCTTATTCCAATGATTGAGTCAAAACTTTACAAGTATGAGGCACAGAAAACTGATAGATAAAAATATCCACATCGCCGCAACTCCACAACTAGGTGTCGCATAAAAGTCGTTACGAATCGATCACTTTTGAATTCGTATTTCAAGTTGGAAAAAAAAAACCCGCTGATAAACATTGCAAGTGCCACTACAGAAAACCAAAGGTATTTTCGTGTTCCAGGGACTCCAACTATACAGAATTGGTACATTAGAACCCCTGAATAATGTTCGTGTCCCACAGTGCTATAATCAAATTTCCTTCTATATATTTTTAGCACTTTTATCTGGCACTTTTTTGAAATTTTTTATCATTTTTTTAAACAAAATCTAACATTTTTTATCAACCAAGTTTTGGCAACACTGATTACATGTAACCCATGTCCAAAGTTCGGCCGGCCGAAGTTACTGCTTTTCAACTTGCTCTGTTTTTATTACTCTTGCATTTGCAAAGTGTGCCAATTTTGAAGCCTGTATAATATGGTAATTTAAAATCCATTAAACAATTATTGGAATCAGCCAAGATTTGTAATTTTTTGACACATCGTTAGAAAGGTAGAAATCACAACGAGTGTCAGGATGAAGTGATAGAATGAAAGGCAGTTTGGTAAATGAATGGCAACTCAAATTGGCGACACACATAAAGATGCTGGTCTACAATTTTCTCCTCAATGTCAAATTTTCTACAACTTCATTTGAGATGTATGTAAACGAAAGAACATTTGTTATTGGAATAAAATGTAAGTGAATAACATGACCAGACTACAGCTGCAAAATGAAGATCTTCATCGTCGGCAGCAGCAACAGCCGCATCATTTCCGGTTGTCATATCGCCATTATTATTATCTGTGACACATAACGCTACAAAAGAGTTTGAGATTTCCCCCCTTGTTGATTGTGCCATTAGAAATGGTGAAATTTAAATCGCCTTTCAAATCCTAATGTAAATGATATTTCTTCTTGTTCTGGTGCCATGTCCAGCGAACTTTCCCAACTTTAGTGGAGTACAAGTGCAGTACCAAAGCCAAAGAAACCAGTTAAACTGATTAAGAAATCGCTGCATTAGAATGGTAAAATGTTCGTTTGCTAACTTACATGCATCTAATTAAGATTAAGGCCATATCAATTTGAATACCGCATACGGCGATGTACACGAAGTTTTTTTTATTGTGGTCGGTTGGTAGCTTTGAACATTACAAATGTATATTACTTTATTATTAAATGCACGAATGGCGGCAAATAAAGTTAGTCGGTGTTAATATGCATTCGCTACAGTTAATTTCATTTTGATCATTGATTCGAAGAAGATAGCGAGGTAGACAAGAAGACAAAATGTGGCTATCAGACCAAGAATAATTCTACCAAAAGGCGACTCATCGTACGAAAATGCAAGTCGGTAGTTTTCAAGGGCAAACATAATCTTTCCAGGCCATTTTATTTGGCAATTTTATAATCGGATGGTCGGAGCGGATAATGTATAAATTTCACATAAACGGGTTTACCTACAAACAAACCCTGCAGTTTATCGTAATCTACAATTTATACTAAATGTATTAGTGTTCGCAGATATAAGGTTTTCGGAGCAAGGATCGGGTAAAAATAGAAACGGACGGTGAAAGCATCGATTTCTTGTCTTTGGAAACCCTTTTCTAGAAACTTATAAGCGACATATTTTTTGAATATTTGGAGGCCTCAAAATTTCGTCTTGTTATATTTAGGTAGCTGTTCAGGAAAATAAGCACAAAAAGACTGATAAGGACTCGAGATAGAAGGAGGGTATGTGATTTCAAAAATAATGCACAATAGCAGCAGACAAAGATGGAAAGCTTTCCTCAGGATGTAACTCACAAACTTGGTATATGGTGTTCGTTACTTATGGGTTCTTATTATACTCTCCAACGGTTTTCATTTCCATAAGAATTTTTCACCTTCCAAAATCTTCTTGGGGAAATTTATGTTTATCCCTATGGTTGTTGGCATCTGGCGCCCAACATATAGATGTGTTTGATCTAACGAAAGCTTTCGATAACGAAAATTGTTTTATTACATGGTCTGTTCTCGTTCTGTCCATGGTAGGATACAAGGTAGAATAGGTTGAGGTGAATAAAAAAACTATAGGTACTTCTTTATGAGACTCTCTTTAGATTACATATCTTCCAACGTGCCAATTCTATCGTGCCGATTTATGGGTAAAATAAATGACGCCTCTTTTATATAATCCAATGGGTTTTCACTGCATATCATTAAATTTCCCAAACAACTCAAACGCCAAAAAGGAGCCGAACCTAATATGCAAAATTTTTGACAATTATGGGGGATAGGGTGACGTAGGGATTAATAGATAACATGCAACGGCTCTGATTGGCTTTAACATGGCCAATCCCAGGCTTATCTTGGTCCATCTTTCACCTCAACTGACCTCCCCGCGGTGTCACCAGGAGTTGCTATTTTCGTTGAAATAGTGAGCTGATATGTGGCGCGAGTTCACCCATAAGAATTATAAAAAATAGGTTAAGGCGTCGGGTTAGTTGCCCACACTCGGAAAAAAATACTACTATGAGAAAGCATCGAAAAAGAAAACCAAACCCCCCTAATGTTGACTACCCCCGCAAATGTAGAAAGAACCACAATCTGCGAATCTGCACTTGGAATGTGCGTACGTTGTACGCACAGTGAGCACAATTTTCGCTTTGGCGGATGTATTCAAGAAGTACCAAGCCGATATTATGGCCTTACTGAAAATGCGATAGAAAGGGACTGGCGTAAGTAAATCAGACTATTACGCCCTGTATTATAGCTAACATGAAACGAGACATAAATAAAATACCTCGTCTACCGATTCACTCCAGTAGATGACCGAATTGCTATAATCCGTATAAAATTGAAGTTCTTCTACATCACTCTTATTTGCGCCCATCCTCCGACGCAAGACAAAGATGAACAGACCAAAGACATTTTTTACGAGTGCCTGGAAACAGCATATGACCGCTGCCCTGGCCTTGACATTAAAATTCTGCTAGGAGATTTTAATGCAAAAATCGGAAGGGAACATATTTTGGTCCCACCATCGGAAAAAAACGGCATGAGGTTGATTGACTTCGCGACAGCAAAAAAACATGGTAGTTAGCAGCACCATATTCAAGCATCTCGATATACACAAGGCCACCTGGATTTCTCCCGATCAAAGAGCGAGAAATCAAATCGATTTGATAGACGGAAGGCATTTATCCAGGGTAGTGGACGATCGATCGATCCGAAGAACGAATTTCGATTCGGTTTGCACTCGTCTTAATGTAGCAGCAAAGGTGCGATCAAACACAACAAGGAAACTCGACGTCGAAAAGCTGCAAACGCAACGGGTAGCAGAAGCCTATTCCGCTCAACTTACCCATCTGCTTGACAAAAGCTTGTCCCGATAATAATATAGAAGCACGATGGCAATGAATTGCCCACTCCCTATAAACTGCAGACAGTAGCAACACCTAATGCGAGAGAGCATTATCGGGAGAAAAGGAGAGAGGAGAAACGTATTTTCAGAAAAAAGACGAATGAACCAGAAAAACGTTAGCAGGAGCAAATTGAGATATACAGGAGTCAGAACATTTTACCAACGAGTAAAACTCCAAACCTAAGGCTTTGTTGGACATCTTCCAGTAGAAATGAAGAAGGGAACCTGGTGACAGATACATGCATACAGACTGTTGAGGATCTGTAAGGAGCATTTGGAAAAGCTTTTGGTATCAAATAGTGGCGGCGAAGAAGATACCTCAGAACCAATAAGATATGACGGCATAGAGTGTGCTAAGATGAGATAAGAATAGCAATCAATCGACAGAAGAATAATAAACCAGCAGGTGTCAATGGGTTACCAGCCAAACTATTCAAGATCGGTGGTCAGATGTTGACCAGGTGCATGCACCAGCTGGCTAAAGTAATGCATGACCAAATATTGGAAACTCAGAATTCTGTGTCCCATGTATAAAAAAGGAGACCAAGCGATATGTGACAACAATAGAGGAATAGGTCTCCTTCCCATCGCATATTCAGCATGCTGTGTGAACGACTGAAGCCAATGGTTAATGACTTTATTGGACCATACCAATGCGGCTTCAGACCTGACAAATCCACCATTGACCAGATTTTCAGTCTGCGCAAATCCACGAAAACACATGGACATATTCGACATCCCTATCCGTTCAGAGGTGTTTAAAGCTATGTCTGCGTTCAGCATTCTTGCAAAATAAATACGGCTATGCAGGATAATTTTAACTGGAGTTTGCATCCTCATTATTAAGAAGGAGTTTGCCAAAGTGGGTCTGGCAATAAATGGCGATGGTATCAACGTGTAAGACGTCCAGTAGACTCGGACTCGGTTTGAGAGAAGAATTTTCCGGAAGATCTATGGGCCGATCTGCTTTGACGGTGAATATCGCCGTCGAATAAACCATGAGTTGTACTCTCGGACATCGGCATTGTCAGACGCATCGAGCTGCTGCGACTACGTTGGCTATGTTGTGAGAATGGATGAGGATGCCCCATCACAAAAGGCATATAAAAGCGAGCCAAATGATGTCTCACGCAGAAGGGAAAGATCACGAATTTGATAGAAAGATCAAGCAAAAGAGAGCATTTCGAAACATGGTCTTTCAAATTGGAGGATCTGTGCCAAGGTCCGACGCGTCTGGAAATCTTTTTTAAGGTATACTTATGGAACAAATGTTCCGCCACAAGCCAGCTAAGTAAGTAAGTAGTATTAATATTTTGTTTGTGAATGTAGCGTCGAATATTTAATGCACAGATTTAATATCGCACAAATCTCATTGATATAGAAACCGAAGCCATGATTCTTATACATTGTGTTCTAGTGATTAGGCAATGAAATGGTTAAATAGTCCCTTCTTAAATCTTCCTTGTTTAGTTTTATGGTTATTGACGTCCAACATATAGGTGCACACCACTAGTCTCGGCTTTTCCTGGGAGGTGTATACAAGTTGATCACCTCTAATTCGGCAAAACCACAGTCTAACTAAAATATCTTTACTGAACAGAATCGCGCCTAGTGAGATCGTTCCAAAAAACGCAATCTTCAGGCTCACAATCTATTATTTCGTTAACTTTAATACGAAGTCTCTTGTTGTTAAATTTTAAAAACAATGTATTCATTAGAAGATGGGAAGTCCTTTTTGTGGCACAGATTCTTTTTTTCGGGAAGAGTCTGAAAACCTTCGTTTGTTATTAAAAATCTGTGTTTTTTTAAAGGCCTATAATCATTGACCGTCCCCCCACTTTCCTCCACGAATTTTATTTTATTGTTTCTGTAACTATGTTAGAAATTTTTTTATATCACTCAAAATATTAATTATTTATATGACTGTAGTATTTACTTATCAACAACAACTTCTGATAAAAGACGTTGTGATAAATAATTAATATTTGCCTACTATACTCCATACTCTTGATGATTACAAATTAGCACAGAAATTATGACAAGTTCTTGTGAAAACCTGTAATTTTCCCTTGTTATTCTTGCAGCATATGTGGTCATTAAAAGCTGGAGTACAACAACAACAAATCGACCCACAGTTATCTAGATCAAAGGAAGCGAGAAACCAGTTAATAGACATAGTAGTACAGCATCTAATTACTGGGTTATTCTTGCCAACAAGTGACTAGTTATATGGAGTTTTAATAAGGGCTTTCCCAGTTGCCCTTAAAGCTTTTATAAATTATGGGAATTCCAAAATTCTACTTGGTATCCATTTAAGCATACACATAACAGTGGCAAATTACATGAGAAATAAATAATTGGGATTTACATGAGAGTTAGTCATCACTAAGAATTTCCAATTAAATATATTGTCGTATACGAGAATCTAGCCCAAAGGGCCATGAGAGATTCATAAAACAACAAGATATGGACTACTCCAAAAGCTTTAAATTAATAATAAATATATTCGCTTTAACATATCTTAACTTCTATGAATTTGGAGGAGTCAGAACCCGCCACATTACAGCGGTTTGTATCGAACTCTTTTTATGACAAATGGAAGGACTTCTTATAAAAGACCAAAATGCCTTCTTATGGGAGACTAATTGACGTTTTTACAGAAGACAATAGAATTTATTTTAGAAATCTAATAATCTTCTTTATTATTGGAGGCCACACCCATATTGTTACCCACCTTGCGGCAAGCAAAGCTGAATGCCAACGAGTTTTGGGTAGAGCCTCAGCGGAAATTGCCGAGTGTATGATCGACGAAATAACCAATATCTGGGTCTTATGTCACTTCCTCCCTAATGCTACAGTACGAACGGAATATCATTCTGAGCCTAAATGATTAGGTTGTACACAATTTCGTGCAAATCGAAAGATATATAGGGACCTTTTCCATTAAATCGGTCAAATATATATATGGGAGCTATATTTAAATCTGAAACGATTTTTCCCAATTTCAATTTGGCCGAATAAGTGACCTATGCCAAATTTCATCCAATTCGGATCATAAATGCGACCTGTACTTTGTTTACAATTTAACATGGACAGACAGACGGACGGACGGACATGCATAAATCGACTTAGAAAGTGATTCTATGCATATTCTCAAAAGGAACCATGTGTCTATCTCGTTTCTTTTGCCTGTTACAAACATATGCACAAAGACATAATACCCTGTACCACAGTGTGGTGAAGGGTATAAAAACGATTCATTCGCTCACATGTCATTGCTCTGCATCAAGATCTATTAATAATGTCATCCAGCTGGCGAAAATCAGCTGTTTTCTCTCAAGTCTAATGTCAAAAATGTGACCTCTGTTTACGTTTTTATACCCTCAGCCTTATGGCTAATGAGGGTATATATATATATATATATATACATATTTTGATACGGTGAAAATGTGTCTCATCGAAATATTGGTTTTTGACCACATGTTTCTTTGGACCAAATCCGTTTCAGACAATTTGGAGTCGATTTACAAATGTCCGTCTTTATGTCTGGCCGGCAGATGCGCACGATTAGGGGAGAATTTGGAACCATTCGGCATTTTTTTAGAGCTCTATATCTCAGTACTTATTCAACAGATATAAAAACTTTATGGCTGATTATTGTCCTCTGATACTAAATTATAAATAGTAGTACCACACAAGTAAAAAAGCGTTAAGTTCGGCCAGGCCTGACAGATCCTTGAAATGAAATTATAGGGAACATACCTATACCGATATTTCTACAAACCGGTTTATGTAAACCATTATGTACACCAAATACAAATTTCAGCAATTTTCAATGAAAGCGTGGACTGATGATAGAATATACAATCCTCAAACTACTGCAATTTAGATTACAAAGTTATATTACCTAGTGTAGGAATTAGCGAATATGTAGGGTTATAATTATATGAGGGCTATACCTAATTAATTTGTCTCAATTCTTTCTTCAGGAGGTATAATTATATAGGGGAGATGCCTTAAATGCTGCCCGATATATACCATTATCGTCAGGTTTGATTTCTTTTCCGATCGCTAAATCGTCTCAGAATTCCATAACATGTTGGGTAAAACTGATTATTTCAAGTATCGGCTATCCCCTATACTATGACAAAATACGCCTACACACGGAACTAATCATTCTTTCTTCAGGAGGTATAATTATATAGGGGAGATGCCTTAAATGCTGCCCGATATATATCATTATTGTCAGGTTTGATTTCTTTTCCGATCGCTAAATCGTCTCAGAATTCCATAACATGTTGGGTAAAACTGATTATTTCAAGTATCGGCTATCCCCTATACTATGACAAAATACGCCTACACACGGAACTAATCAGCTACACACGGAACTAATCAGCTAACTATATTAATATAAGAAGGGGGTTATATGGGAACTACCCCTAAAAGGGGCGAATATTAATAATTTTTGTAGGAAGATTTATTACCATATGCGACTACAAAATACCAAATAACAGCGAATTCGGATGAAAAACGCGCTCAAGAACCCCAAAATACTGAAAATTGAAGGTGTTTTATATGGGGGCTACCTGAAAAAATTGAACTATATTTATAATTTTTAGTAGAGAAATCTGGTACCCAATAAGAACCCAAGTTTCGGCGAATTCGGTTTACAAACGCGCTTAAACCCCCAAAATACCGTAAATTGGGGGGTACCAATATATGGTACCAGAAAAAGTGGACCGATATTTATAATTTTTAGTGGAGACAATTGGTACCCATAAAGAACCCAATGTACCAAATTTCAGCGAATTCGGTTGAAAAGCGCGCTCAAGAACCCAAAATATCGAAATTGGGCGGTACCCTTATATGGGGGATATGCCTAAACGTGGACCGAAATAACCCGTCTTCGAACTTGACCTGCTTATCTGTCTCAATTCTTTCAGAAGATAGCGTGATTACAACAGACGGACGGACATGGCTAGATCGTCTTAGAATTTTACCCTGATAAAGAATATACATATATATGTATAGGGTCGAAAATAATTATTTCGATGTTTTACAAGCGGAATGACAACATTAATAAACCCTCCATACTATGGTGGATGGTATAAAAATCGAAAACCAATTCGAATTACTGATGATTCTTGCAAGTTCACATTTTGTATTTTCATTTCTGTGGAAAAACATTCCCACCCCTGAATTCATTATTCTGCTAATGGCTTATAACAGCTGGATTTTGTTTACAAACAAAAATCATGCTATGCATTTGGTTTGCCTCTTCTTTCATTCCAGAACGTCACGAAGTGTTTCCATAAACAACAAATGGAGAATGGCAAGATGACGAAAAAGATTCTGATGGTTTGTATGGGTAAAAATCTAAATACAAATATACTGTTTTAAAAAATAAAAATCTTCATCCCCTCTATTTATAGGAAATATCTGCCGCTCACCCATAGCCGAGGCGGTAATGCGAAAGGCACTACAACGCCGAGGTTTTGATAAGGAATGGCTGGTCGACAGTGCAGCTATGGTTGGTTATCATTCTGGTTCTTTGCCCGAAGAACGTGCCCTCAATGTTCTACAACAGCATGGCATTCACTATGACAAAGAAGCACGAGTTATAAATTCACAAGATTTCCAAGAATGTGATTATATTTTCGGTATGGATATGGATAATGTTGCGGAACTTCGTAAAATTGCTCCATCTGAATGTAAAGCAAAAATTATGCTATTAGGCGATTTTGGTCTACCGGAAACGGAAAAGATTATACATGATCCATATTACGTAGGTTGATGCTTGAAGATAATGCTCTGATTGGTATAAAAATGTATTTTGATTTTCTTCTTTTTTTCAGTTTCTTGGCGAAGCGCCATTCGAAGAGGTCTATGATAAATGTGCGGTGGCCTGCAAAGCATTTATAGAGGATATTGTTATGAAAGCTCAGTGATAAAAGGGATTATGATGTATTTTTTTATATTGAAAAGTTGATTTGTTTTTCTATGATTTTTTTTAAATAGAATTTTTATAAACATTTAATTTTAAAAACATTTTATAATTTATTTAATGTGTGTAGTATTGCTCAGAATAATATCCATAATACAAATAAGAACTAAAATAATTTGCGATGAATGACCTCAGAATGAGGTGAATTGGTTTCGATCAACAGAACTGCTGCAACAATTTAAGCCAAGCCCAATTGATCAAATATATGGATCTATAACAATATTTGGATCAATATTAATTCAGGATCTGCGAGTGAAGTGACTTCCGCATTGCATACTTTATCGCCGTCCTTCCAAGAACTATCTACTTTTAAAAACATGGTCTCCGAGTGAAATGCCTACCTTATTGCTCATTTTTATACCCTCCACGGTAGTGTGGTATATAGGGTATAATAAGTTTGTTTTTCCCTCTGTAATTTTGCATAGAGTTGTCTTTTGTCTTGAGACACGACAAGTTCGAAGATGGGCTATATCTGTCCACGTTTAGTCATAGCTCCCATATAAGGGTACCCCAATTTGAACGAAGTAGCTGTAATTTGGTACTTTAGGTTCTGATTTTGTATCAATATTTTGAGGAAACCCCTATAACGGTACCAAAATTGTCGGTATTTTGGGGGTTTTAGCGCTTTTTCAACCACGTTCGCCGTAATTTGGTATTTGGTAACAAATATCCCTACCAATAAATTATAAATGTTCGCCCCCTTTGCGGATAGTCCCCATATAACCCACTTTTTATATTAAAATAGTTAACTGATTTGTTCCGCGTGTTGAGGTTGTCCCCAATAGGCGTATTCCACCATAGTATGGGGGATATTTTGTACTGGAAGTTTCTCTAGACGATTATAAGAGGAAATATCCATCTGTTGTAATCATTTTACCTTCGGATAATATCGAGATAAAATAAAAAAAGTGGGAAAAATATAATTTAATTTGGTTTTTGTCAAAGAGGTTTCGGATTTAATGTTGATCAAACCGGTTTATTATTCAATTCGCTTCAAATTAAAATTTATAACATGTTGACCAAGGTCTATATATAAAGGTCATCCAGTAAGTGCAATTGATATCTAAATTTTATGTCAAAATATATGAAATTCAAAAAATTACCATAGTTAGCATTGACAAGGGCATCGACAAAAATTTCAATTTGTTTTAACTTTTGTCCTAAAATGCACAAAATGTTTAAAAAACAACCAAAACAACAACATCTGACAGAAAATGTTGACATAGGGTTGTATATTTCCTGAAATTCACCTTCTTGATGACCTGATATTTGGGCCATGATATTGACCCTTTGTGGGGAGTTACAGAAGGAGTAAATATAATCGGAAATGATCTTGACTTGGCAAAGATAATAGGTTGTGCAATGTCTGTTATAACTCGGAAATTCCTTTCACCTGATATTGGATTTATAAATGTTGAAATTTTTGACCATAAGTGGGGGAGGTACCAGAAGGAGTCCACTAATGAGTCCCATCTTCGGGCTTGATCTAGACATGGTAAAGATAATTATTTGTGCAAAGTTTGGTTACATCGGAAATTCTTTTCTACTGATATTGTATTTATATTCAGGAGTGGACCAGTGGGTCTCATATTCGAAATTGATCTAGGATTGGTAAAGATAATAAGTTGTGCAAATATTGGTTCAAATTGTACATCTCATTCGCCTAATATTGAATTTATATACAGTGAAATTTTTCACTATTTGTGCGGGAGGTGCCGAAAGGGATGAACCAATCGTCCCATCTTCAGACTTGATCAAGACTTGGAAAAAAAAACAGGTTGTGCAAAGTTTGTTTCAAATCGGACATTCGTATCGCCTGATCTTGAAATTGAAGTATTGAAAATTGTTACCCTTTATGGGGTAGATACCAGGAGGAGGTGGCCAATTCGTCCTATATCTGAACTTGATCTAGGCTTGGTAAATATAAAAGGTTGTGCAAAGTTTGGTTCGAATCGGACATTACTTTCCCCACATTCGATTTATAAATATTGAAAATCCTAACCAAATGTGTGGGAGGTACCGCAAGGAGTGGACCCAATAGTTCCCATCTTCGTACTTGGTAATGATAAAAAACGGTCACTCCCTTTAAGCGCACCAGCCGTCCAGACAGACGAACTGACAAGAACGTCAGTTTCGAGAATGAAATATATCGGCTAGCATTTAGACCTAGGTCCCATATAATGATACTCCCCGATTTTCGGTAATTATTATATTCGCTTCGAAATTGAGTTATATCGGTCCTTAATTAGGCATAGTCACTCACATAATGATAGCCCCAAATATTTGCTAATTCCTACACGATGTAATCAATATTGGACCCGCTTTAGGTAAAGCCTCATATAACTTTGTCCTCTGAATTTCGGTATTATGAGGATATTATACACATGTTCCACCCCATCAATATATATCAATAAAAATTACTAAAATGTGTATTTGGTGTGCATTATGATATACAACAATCGATTGGTAGAATTGTCCCCATTGGTCCACTTTTTGGAATGTTCCCTATATTTTCATTTCAACTACTTCCAGTATAGCCATGGTGGAGGGTATCCGGTCGAACTTGCTTTTTTCACTTGATTTATTTACTCTTTATTTTTCCAGCAACTTAGTCCGACTTGCCGCTTCAACCCTTGCTTTACTATTCTCTGTAAAATAATAAACACAAACATTCAATTATTTGAATAAAAAAATTTAACAACTTTATTACATTTTACTTGCTTCTGTTTTGTTTGTTTTCTCTTATAAACTAAAGTATATATTTATATATGTATGTAGTATGTTGTTGTTGTTTTTATGTATTTAATCATATAGTATATATAATTGTAAAATTATTACACACATTCATTCTCTATAATATAAAAAAAATAATCACCAGCAACTTATGTCCATCCATTCATTCATTTCGACACATCTATTGCCACACATCGCCAATTGTTCCTCCATATGAATTAATCTTGTCCCCGTTTTATTCCAGTTTCGTCGTCGTCATCGCCATTCAACAATTTTCATCTTTCCATTTCTTCTTTGCTTCAATTTTCGATTCAGGTACCAGTGAACTTTTAACACCGCCCAATATATTTGTTGTCGCCTGGGTAGCCAAGACGGCCGGACAAACAACAAGTTGTGGAACTTGACGCATAACAGCTCCAACAGCACCGGTTAAACCTTTTTGATCGTGTTCCGCCACAGCGGTCTCTATTAGATTATTGGCCGAATCGTTAATGCCATCTTTGACAATTTGATAGGCGTTCACCACTCCCTCACGAATATCTTTTGGTCTGTGCGTTCGTCGTTTATTGCCACGACGTGAACGTTTCAATTGCCGTACAGAAGGTCCAGGAGAAACCATATCAAACGCCGTCTCTGCAGTGAACTGTAGCAATTGTATGAGGCGAGATGTAATTTCCAATGCGGCCAGTATGGTTCGAGCACTGAAACTTTGTGCACCCAACTGCAGACCCCGTATGATGCGACCATCTTTCTGATAATGTTCAATAGGTAGCCAAAATAGATCATAGATACCCTGAAATAGTTGCACAAATGCATATGTCGGCCCCACACCACTCAAAATCTTGGGCAATTGATTGCGTTTGATATCCCTTAGCCATTCCTTGCACAGATAATTGAAAACCTTCTCAAAACCCAGAATGCCTCGGCGATAGACAATTTTCCGAAGAATTATTTCAGAACATTGCAGTTGACCCAAACCCATAAGCAGCCCTGCCACAGGACCTTTGGACAATTCCACACGACGTCCATGATAATCAAAACATATGGAGATGTCAGGACTGAAAATGATTTCACGGAAATATGTGGGTGAAGTATCGTTAGGGGGTGATTGTTTCGCTGTCTTCTTCGTCGGACTGGTACTACTTTCCGATTGGGTGTCATCCATTAGTATGTCCAAATTTTCATTGACAATACGCCGGGCCCGCAAATCCTGTACAGCTTCTGGCAAATCTAAGTCGCTGCACAACGTGGCTGTCGGCGGTGGTGCTGGCACTTTGGGCTTGTCCCCTTCCGGCTTGTCGCTGTCACAATTTTTACCAAAATTGGTAAAGAAATCCGTTATAAATTCCAATGTGTCCTGGTCGATGTGCAGACGCAAAGGTGAGAGAGATATTTTCAGAGAGCATTCCTGTGCTGGACTTTGTTCGGGATTTGGTCGTACATGCAGACACTTAACCACCACCATATGTTTCATACGACGATTTGAGAAACTGCTGCTATTCGCATTGTAAAGGAATTTATTGATTTCTGAAGTTTGTAGCCGGTCCCTTATTTCCAGCTCATTTACCAGGAATACCTGACGCGAGGCATATGCAGCATGCAGGGGATATAGTTCGTATGAGAAACCCACCTTGCTGAGTTGTATTTCCACCAGTACTTCGTGATTACGATTCTCGCCACCCTTCGATTTCCAGGTTAATTTTTCTTTGGGTTTTTTAGCCGTCTGTGGTCGACATTGGTTACTGGCATTCGAAACACCATGACGATATGCTTCGGACATGGTTGCTGTCTCAGCGGAGGATGCTGCTGTTGTTGTCGATGTTGTACTGCAAGGAGTTTGAGCAAAATCATGACCACCATACAAATGCCAGGTGACCGTCATTTCACATAGGGTGTAACGTAGATCGGCTTGTGGAAATGTGGGTGGGGCTTTTAGAATATCATTATGCGAGGATGGCAAGCCAAAGTGATTGTCAACAATGCGCAAAGGATCTTCGGATATTTTGATGTCTTCGAAATCCAATTCCACACGCTCCTCGCCCACAATAAAGCAATAATCGTCCTCCGAGGAACATTGGCTTTGCAGCTCTTTGACGGATTTTTGTTCTGCAACAACACCGAAATCACCTTTAATTAGCGGTAATGGTTCACCGACCGCAGCACTCGACGATGTACAGGGAATATCAAATTCTTGTGGGGTATTGGCCATGGCTGCAGCGGCCACATCTTTTGACGCCTCATCGGGGAAATAGAATAATTTCAATTCATCTACTTTGGGTGGAATAGTGGTCGTGGACATGGATGATGTTGACATATCACTTGCCTGCAGGACATCAACACCATCCTTCACGGCCTCAGCCATTAGCTGGTTAACGCGCTCCTGATGCCGATCACTGATATCTGCCGATGTTTGGGACTCGGCCAAAAGTAAGTCTGAGTCTGAACACAATGAAGATTGTAAAGATTCCTTATCACTGGCCTCTTCATCTTTGGCTATATTATTGGCTATATAGCCAATCAATTGGGCAAAGGCACTGCCCGAATCGTAGCAAGTCCTTAAATGGACATCTTGCAGCGAACATCTGAGATCTAATTTGGGATGTTTCTCCGTAGTCTCACCACTGATGCGTAGTGATATTTCCAGTAGACCGAAATCCAACACGGGTACCATATTGGCCGAGTCAATAAAGGTAACACGGTTGCTGGGAAGCACCTTGTTTGTATCATGAGGAGCAATGGAAAAGACACACTCCTCCAGGACAAAACGTAAATTACAACCTGTCATGGTGGAAATGATGTTGCTGCTCACCGAGAAGTAGAACAGCTCTAGCACCGCACGATAGGGAAAGTTGTCGGGACGAAAATCAATGGCACAATCCCATAAATGTAATTGCATTTCCGAGACCACACTAAACGGTTCATAACCTTCAATGGGATAGTCCATGACATCGAGGAAATCCAAAAGTTGATTCAGCCAAAAATACGATGGAGCCATGAGAATATAGCGGAGAGTGGTGTTTTTAATGCCTGCGGTTATTTTCAGGCGTTTAATGTGTTGCGGTAGATTTTTCTTGATTTCAATGGCCACAGTGACCATTTCACTGCGTTCGCCGGGCTTCTGGCCCACAATACCTTTGGTTAGACCTAAGGGAATTTTGTAGATGGTCGCCTTCATAAAGTCCTCTATGTGAGCTTTGCTATCACATCGCAACGGCGAATTCATGGGCACCACCCCACCATGATACATTTCAATTTCATTGACCTGCAGGCAGAAGTAGGCCAGGCAGGGATCATCACAGTAACCAGTTAAACTGAAAATTCTCAAATCTTCAATGTAGAGCAGAAATTTACCCGACACCTCAGGCAATATGTGATTCTCGGAATCGCGGACGGGTACAAAGATGGCAGCAGTGGCTTTGCCAACTTTTATTTCCACCGAACATCTGTGGCCATGGCGGGTATTGTTGAAATCTTTCGATGATGTTAACAGCGATTTAAAGTTTCGTGAAGTTTTATGTCTACGACGTTGTGATGTTAACGTCTCATCATCTTCATCATTGGTATGTTCATCGTCACCATCGTCGTTATCATCATCCTCCGCTAAGTCGTCGTCATCATCATCATCGGCATAATTTAAATGATGTTGCGACTTTGTTTGTTGTTGCGGTGGCTCACCAAATGGATCATTATCGGGCTGTTGTACAGCTGAAATATAAACCGAATCCATCAGACCCAAATTTGGCATACCCAAAAAACTTTTCTCTTGCATCGGAGTTCCAGTCAGATACGGAGATGATGGTTCCCACATAAACAAATCAGAGTTTAGGCGATTATAGATCAACTCAAACAGTTGCTTCGATTCCAAAAACAAATTAAGGCTGGGAAAACTTATGCGTATTCCAATCACAGATGAGGCCATTGATTTTTGGCAAAATTCATTTATTTCATGAGTTTCGCCTGGCAGTAAAATAGTTTCGGTAACATCAGACTCCATTCTTGGCTGGGCAGTGCTACTCTGGCGACAATTACGTTTCGAACTAAATGGCAAAAGGGGTTCTTCATCTTTGCCAAAGACATAGCTATCCTTGATGTCTATACATATTGAGGGATATTCAAGTTGGGTGGCATCCTTGCCGGCGACAGGTGTGGTTGCTTCACAGCGAGTATTTAAAATGTGGGTCTTTTCCTTCAGACCATCTTCACAGTAGTAAATATTGATTTCATTCGATGTCAAATTTATTTTATTTTGGCAGTACTTAAGATGCATCTGTTCCAGGGAGAGTAACAGGAAATCGGGTCTAATATTTTGTTTCCACCAGGGAATACGTTCGGGATCATGAGCAGGTTTTGCATCGACAATGGGAAATCGCAGATGAATATCTAAATTGGCGCAATTTAAACTTATCACTGTATTATCGCTGCTTGGTGCCGCATCACTGTCGTTCAATGTTGCCTTGGGGCAGGTCTTAGCCGGGGTTTGAGCAAACAAGGCACCCAAGCGATCGATAATCGAAACATCAAATTCCAATGTGCATGGGGCCAAATCAAAATTGACCGTGGTTGATGATTTATTTTTTAAATTATTGGAATTTATCGAGTTGATATTCAAAATTAATTCGGATCTTATTTGGCCACCGTCTCTTGTGCGTTTACGTTGACCGAAAGCCAACAGTTCGGTTACCTTGCCTTCGAGAACCTCACAAAAGTCCAATTGCGTAGCCGAGACGGTGGCATTGAATTGCAGCAGGCTTTTGTTGCGATTCTGTTTGCCCTCTGCCACCAGGGGTTGCATACGCACCAAAATGTGATTTTTATCACAAAGAACATTGGGAGTGGCCTCTTGATCCTGATGGCCATCACAAGACCCCTGATGTTGGACCAATTCAAAAAATCTTTCTGACACATTGGTCTGTTCATTCACACTTTGTTCATTGTAAAGACTTTCATAGTAATTCGATGCGGACTCCACCAAAATATCCTCCTGCAAAACTACCCATACAAATGAGCCGATCTTAACCACAAAATTAGAAATTTCCCCGGACGAATCGAGATTTGTGGGTTTACGCTGATAACGTGAAACACTAGTCAGCGTGCTGCGTGAACTCATCGATGAACTTAACGACTCGCAATATTTATCTTGACTACTGTGCAAATTCCGGTGTATGGTGTTTGCATATTGTATGTGATGCGGGGGAGGGGGGTCATCAGCACTGATCCATGCCGACTGATTGCTAAGCATGCCACCCCCGCCCACTGTTAGATTTTCATAGCCATCCGTTGTTGTGGTTGCCTCTCCCGATACATGTACCACATCGACATCATGCAGGCTGGAATGCTGTGTTTGCTTCTTGGGGTTTAGATCATCCGTAAATGCTTCTATAAACTCCAATATCATTTGTATTTGATGGGGCGAACATATGCCACAGATACCACCCAATTCCACATAGAAGTAAATTTTAGGGCCCGTCACATCCTCCGATTGTTTCACCTTTACCTGGACACTTTGCTCCCCGTTCAATTGCAAAAGGGGGATATCTTGTTGATTACTATTTCCCATTGCCTCCGAATCGGATTTTAATTCTTGTGTATAAATATGGGCTCCCCTCAAGCTTATGTTGTGCTTTGTGTATGTGGGTATGCGATTCAACATCTCCTCCGTACTGTCCATGCCCTGATGTTGTTGTTGCTGCTGCTGTTGTTGTTGTGTCGTGGCACTTTTCTCATTGCCCGTCTCATTTTTATACAACACCTCTTCGAGATGCACCTTAAACGCAATACCTTTGAGCGTACTCACCAATGGGTGTTCTATTTGTATGGTAATATTTGTAAACTTTGCCCTAATGCGATTCAGAACATTGTCAATGGTCTCGGCGAATTTCTCTAGACCACCTATTGTTGTGTGTGCAGTCGCATTTGCATCTTCTGACTCATTCTCTTCTTGTCGCATATACTCCTCGGCCAGTTGCAGCGAACTGCTAACCGATGACCACATCGATTCGATCATGGAGGTTCCATCGTGTTCCCGTTTAACGGGTCGCATGCACAACACCACATCGGATACCTCGATGGCACTGTCGCTTGTCATTAGGGCATTCCAGGGCACCGACAATGTCAGCTGGCCTATATGGCCATCTGTGAATTCCAATGGCCAGCCTTGGGCCTCCAATAACTCATTCAAAGTCTCCACACGCAACGAGACATTTTTGATTGTGGCCTTGCCATTGTATAGCTCGATGTTCAACTGTTCCAAGTTGAGATTCTCATCGAGAAATTGGCCCAGATACCGTTGCAGTAAATAACGACACGTCTTATTCTTCAGCCCATCCCACACATTAAACCACGACATATTTTTCTATTCTCCACCACACTCACGTCGTTCTCACGTACGTCTCGTCTAAGTCTCGGTGTGATTTTTTCCCTTGAAATTGTTCATTAAATTGGAATTATTTAATTTTTCGTTTGCTGTTGCGTTATTTTCTCTACTTTATTATTTATTTTTCCGTGTTTATGTTTATGCTTTTCTGGCTATTGCGTATTTGTATTGCTCTGCTAGCTTCTGCTTCTGTGTGTTGTTTTGAACTAACAAAGAAAACAAAGAAAATTCATAGATGAATTGAAAAACGTTCCACCTGCTAACGAATAGGGGAAAAACACAAGTAGAATAACGAAATATTTACGAATGAGAATCAGCGTGACCGTTGTGCCACTAAAGTGGCAATTTTGCCACTTTTTTTCGCCTTTGCTACTTTTGTGATACTTTTTGATTTTGATACAAAATGTGCCACTTTTTGAATTTTTGTAAAACTTTTTGCTACTTTGTGCCACTTTTTTTAAAAAAGTACATAAATTAAAGCGATTTTTCATAAAACATAATGATTTGTTTTGTAATATTGTATCAGACGGGTTCTAGGGTTCAGTTTGTAATAGACGGAACGATTTTTATTTTTATTATTAGGTCGCATTCGCATTTCGGTTTGTTGAATTTTCGATTTCTATTTGTGAATAACAGTCTGTTTTTATAAAATTCTAAACGAACGAATTCGAGTGACTTATGCCATGTTCCCGTCGAACAACGTAGTTCGCTCTCAGAATTACGTACATGAATTAACCCGTTCATACAACACTATTCTTAATTCAAGTCATCAGAGTTTTTTATTTCAAACTTTTTGTTTCTTGTTTTACACCAAAATTGTAACATGGATCTAAATAGAAAAAATAATTCTCTTTCTCCTGACTATAGCATGAACCCATATCAATTTACTTTTAATTCATGTTTTCCATTTTTTCTGAAAATATTGTTGTTTTCATACATTTTTATAAAATTTTTTTTTTATAAAAAATTGGAAAATTTTTGTTTTGGTTTCCCCACATTTGTTTCTTGTTTTGCACGCTAATTAGAACCAAAGGGGAAAAAATGCATATTGCATTACGAAGATAACAAAATTTACATCCTGCTGCATATATAAAAACTAGACAATTTGTTACTTTTCATTCATCATTTTCAATTTTACTGAAAAAGTTTAAAAATTTTATAAATATTTTCTAGCTGTCAAAATTAATTTATTTTCGATAAATGCTCTCAATTGTTAGGGATGGAATGAATTTCTTTGTTGTTTGGAGAGTGATTCGAATTGAACTACGTACAAAGTTCGGTGTTCGCTCAGAAAAATTTGTATGGGGAACTAAGGAATTACTTCATAATTAATGGTCGAACGACGAATGAGAGAGCGAACAACGCTCGTCTGTACTTGGCATTACGACCAAATTCCTTGTCATTTATTTTTGTTTTGAATCAGAAAACCTTTATAAACATAAATAAAGGTTTGGTCGTAAGTCACTCGAATTCGTCCGTTTGGAATTTTACAAAAACAGACTGTAAGTAATTAAAAAATAAATGTTATTCAATAACAATATATGGTCTGTTCCCTTACTGCAAGAATGTACTACTTTTTACTACGATAACGAATTTTCCTTTATGATATCGAAAAAAATAGTAAAATCTAGTATATACCGCTTATATATTGTAAGAATATGTGATTTTATTTAGTTTTTTTCAGTTTACTGTATATACAAAAACACACATAAATGAATTATTTGTAATGTTTTATATAGTTTTTTATTAAATAAAAAGTAAAAAAAAGTGTGCCACTTTTTGTGACACTTTTTCAGAAGTTAGGTGCTACTTTTTTTAAAACATGATACTTTTTGTGATACTTTTTGAAAATTATCAGCGGTCACGCTGAAGAGAATGCATGGTTACTCATCCGCAGGGTTCTATAAATCGATTTTTCTGTTTGTGTTTATCGATAAATGATTGGTTGTGGGTAGAGTGGTGTGGCAATATGACAAATATGTTGATCAAATAATGCAAAAATGCGTTTGAATAACATTGTGTTGGATGGTGGCATGATGCAATAATAAGGTGATGTATCAAAACAAAAACATTTGTTTTTATCCCGACCATCTGTCAAATTTGTCCGTATAATATTTCACATGGTTGGCAACATTGCACATCGAATCCAAGTAGAAATTACACACTACGACAGTTAATCAATACAACAGCTAAATGGACTACCTTATCATTGTGTCATGGATGGTGGCATTGGGCCTCATGCATAAAAACGAGCAAAAGCGATGAGTTGAGTCAAGCTAGCAATTGCTCGTAAGTTGAGTTAGATCGAACAGGAACTGCTTTTGCTCAATTTCGTATGCATAAAAATGAGTTCAAACCAATTGCAAATACTTGAGCAAATTGAGATCAAACTTCTAATTGTTATAGTGGAAGTGAATTAGAAGTAGCAGTGAATACTAATAATAAAATAGAAACTGACGATATATCTGCATTTTTAGTACAACAAAAATTAAAGAAAATAAATAATCACTTTGAAAAAGTCAGTTACCAAGTGTCAAAGAAATGAAGCAACATTTGGAATAGAAATGACGGACTATATTATTATTAGGGTTTATGTTATTATAATCCACACCATAAGGCGGGCAAGGACCTCCTAAAGTATATGTATTTTCCTGATCAAAATCAATTATATCCATACCCGTCTGTTGAAACCCGAATATTTGCAAATACTTGGCTAATATTCCTCAATTTTTTATTCCGTTTATAACATCTCGAAATATTCACCTAAGACCCCATAAAATATATACACTGGTGGCCAAAACTAAAGCAACTGAAATTGCAAACTGAATTAATGACCCGTAGCTTTTTTTTGAAAATAAAGTTATAGAGAAAGTTTTTTTTTAAGAATATAAACGTGACATTTATTTCGAAATAAAAATAAATTCTATGGAAAACTACATTGACCCAATTTTGATTTTATTCTTTTTTATAAATAAGCAAATTTAGCTAGTAATCGACAGCAAACCCGTTATTTTTGATTACACCCACGAGACATTGAACCTATACGATCCAAAATTTGATCCTTTGATGCACTATTCTTCACATCCTGAACCTTTGAGAAGAGGTTATGTTTGCTTGTTAGTGAATCCCTTTGAATTTTGCTATCGATGATGATACAACGATTTTTCTATAGGGTGAAGATCTGATGATTATGTTGGCCATCATAAAATCCTGATTTGAGACTCCCGCAACCAATCGCTGACAAGTTTTGGTTTATGTCTGGGGGTTATTGTCAAGCTTCAACACAAAATATTCATGAAATATTTGTCCAAAATCATTTTCTGTGATAAATTATGTTCACAATCACTGATAATTATTCATTTTAGTGTACGCGAGTCAACTAAGAGGCATGCTCAACAAAAGTTAAGCAAGAGCTCACAAAAGTAAGCAAAAGCTTGTTTTTATGCATATGAAAATGAGAACAATCTCATCCAACATCAATTTCTAAGTTCAAACTGAGCAAGAAGAGATCAAACGTGAGCAGTGAGTAAAAGCAAATACATCAAATTTTATTATGCATACGACAAGCACCTTTTACTCAAAAAATCGAGTCCGAGCTCAAGCTCACGTTTTATGCATGAGACCCATTATCTGAAGCATTAATCTTCTTTAGCATTAACATACTAAACGGTACGGAGATGTAAATCCACGAGTTAACTATTTGTAGGCAAACGTCTACTATATTTTACATTTTGCACGTTATCAAAAATGAACATTCGGTATCGTAGAAAAAAGCAATAGATTCCACATTATTATTGAAAATACCGAAGGAATACGACATCTTGATCGGCAAACAATTCTCAAGAATTTTAAAATATTTTGTCGGCGCTGGGAGCTTAATGTTCAACATTTTTGTAGAATATTTTTTTTTCTGTTCCCGTATAATAAAATAACAAATTTCATTCCTTTTTTATTATATTGTAAAAGTGTTCGAATTGTATTCGGTTTGGTGCTTAGTCCTGATTTAGATTAGGCGAGTTTACTTGCGGCAACTCTTATCGTTCTCTTTTGAACTTGCTTCATGCGTCTATACAAGGCAATTCGGTTTCAAAATATTTGTTTTTTTTTACATTTTTATTTTGTATTTTTGTGGAAATAAATACTAAACAAAAAAGAAAATTAAAGGAAATAATAGACATATGAATATAGCAGAAAAAAGTACCCTCATCGAACATGTTCTGCATTCACGAAATTAACAAAACGAATTACCCGAAATTGCCGGTACGAGCAATTTTTTCCATTTCTATTCTCCTTGCACCTCTCTCCTAGTCCTGGTTTATATTAGGCGAGTTTACTTGCGGCAATTTTTATCGTTCTCTTTTGAACTTGCTCCATGCGTCTATACAAGGCAATTCGGTTTCCAAAATATTTTTTTATTTGTTGTTTTTTCACATTTAAATATATATAAAATGTCAACAAATACGAAATACACAAAACGAATTGCCAGAAAATTGTCGGTACGAGCAATTTTTTTCATTTCTATACCCCTTGCCCCTCTCTCCTACAAACAAAGACTTGCCGCAAGTAAACTCGCCTAATCTAAATCAAGACCTACAACAAAACTTGCCGCAAGTAAACTCGCCTAATACGATGTTCTGACGAGCACTCGAACAACGCAGTTCGTTCTCAGAATTACCTACATGAATTAACCCGTTCATACAACACTATTCTTAATTCATGTCATCAGAATTTTTTTTTTTTCAAACTTGTTGTATGGGGAACTAAGTAATTACTTCATAATTAGGGGTCGAACAACGAATGAGAGAGCGAACGACGCTCATCTGAACATGGCATAATATAAATTGGGACTTAGTTTTTGATTCAAGACAATTGGTCTGTTCTCGTACTGCAGGAATCTACTACCTTTTACTCCGACAACGAATTTATTGGTCTGTTCCCGAACAGCAAGAATCTACTATTTTTAATCCGAATACCTCGAATCGATATATCTTATGGTGTTTCTACACGATATGTATTTTACATATGTGCTGTCACTTTTTTTACATATGGAAATCGAACTCGTCATGTGAAACATACGGAAATTTCAATGTGTCAAAACGATATGCAATTACATATGTATTTTTTCCGAATAGGACGCGCTCTATTTTCGTATGTGAAACATAAGGAAATCAGCTGTTTGAATGAAACACATTGTTGGAAGAAAATATTTCAATTGCAATTCAAAAAAAAAAAAAAGGATGAAAAGGCAACAATTACAAATTATTATTTCGTTTGTAGGTGTTTAATAAAAAAAATGATGTTGATTTAAGAAAAAATAAAAGTGTTTTTTTGTTTATAGGTTATGTCATATGTAAAATACATATGCCGATTTGAACACAAAAATAACACTGCTAATTTTGACACACATAAGGAATTACATATGGATGAAAAAGTGACAGCACATATGTAAAATACATATCGTGTAAAAACACCATAAGGACGATTTTACTTTTTTAACGTTCAACTGTCCTTTTGCAAAATTTGCAATGTAAACCCGTTTGACATCTCGCACAGCTGTTTGTTTGATATCATTCCCCTTTGCAAAATCTAAGACAGCTGATTATTGTTTTTTGTTTTTGTTGCTGTTCGTCTGTTGGAGGGCATATATACAAAGCCACTTGGATTGCCAAAACTTTGCACATTTAACATCGCACATTTTTAAAGTCCAGAATATTCTCTAATAAAAATGGTTAAGAAAATTCTAATGATTTGTTTGGGTAAGTAAATAAGCTGTATTGTTTTACCATCTAAAAGTTATTAATAAATTCCTCTTCCACAGGCAACATTTGCCGGTCACCAATTGCCGAAGCTGTTATGGTCGACACCATTAAAAAGGCTGGAGTCTCGGATGAATGGGAGGTGGATAGTGCTGCCATTGGTGGTTGGCATGTTGGTAATCCACCAGATCATCGTGCCCTGAGTACAATGAAGAAACACGATTTACCCTATACGAATAGGGCACGTCAAATTAAGGCGAAAGATTTTGAAGAGTTTGATTATATCTTTGGCATGGATGAGGAAAATATGGATGATTTGGCTAGTCGGGCACCCAAGGGTTCTAAGGCTAAATTGTTGATGTTGGGTGATTTTGGTTTACCCAAAGCTGAACGTATTATTGAAGATCCATATTATGTAAGTGATGAGAATTTTGAATTGAGAATTTATTTGGGGAAAGGGAAGTAATTGTTTTGTGTGTTTTGTTTGACAGCAACGTGGTGATGCCGGTTTTGAAAAGGCCTATCAACAGTGTGTGGTCGCCTGTGATGCTTTCCTTAAAAAGGCTTTGGCCAATGAAATATGAGATAATTGTTTCGAGCCATAAAATGAGTTATTATTGTTAAATGCTATATTTTAATTACCAATTTAGATTTTAGAAATGTTGTATTTGCAAAAATTATTGGTTTTGGTATTTCAAATTAAAATGTTGTAAAATTTATAAAATGGCTATGTAATAAAACACAAATAAAAGTAAATATAGATTTTCAGATACAATTCATGGTCATAAGATTATGTTAAATTTAAAATTTACCTTATTTATAATAGCAATAATTTGAAAACATGGACTTATAACAATAGCTTATGATGGTATAATTTGAAAAAATGGAGCAGTCGATAATCGTTTCAATCAAGTTAATAATTAACAAATTTGCTAATAATAAACGAGGAGTCTATATGCGGGATTTGAAGCACATAGAGTTTGAAATTATAGATCATGAAGAACAGTAGTGTTGGCGTTTTATTTGGGATACCTTTTGTTTTTGCAAAATAGTCAGGCTGAATTCCAGTTTGTTGTTGTTTTTTTTTTAATAAAAAACAACTATTTATTATTGGGGAATGTATGTCATTGTTCGCCGAGGGGTAAGGCGAGGAAGAAGAAGAACCCTTATTAAAGTCTCTAATATTATTCTCCAAGAACTATATATCTAATAAACCACTTTTGAACTCAAATTAAATTCTGATTGTTGAAAAGCTTTTTGTAACTACCCAGTTGTTCAAAAAATATCAATTGTCACCTTTGATATAGTTATATAGCTAGTTGCCGGTTTCACTAGTTACATGGCTGCCTATTTGTATCATATAAAATATACAACATATCCATTCCTTAATTCAAAATTAAGACTAAATGTATGTTTTGATTTCACTATATACAGGTAATGCAACATATCAACAATTGACTACTTTATAGATTACCAATGGTTAGAGTTGTATCCAAAATTTTTCAAAACTAATTCAACTTTTCGACTTTTTTCACAATACAAAAGCCTTCTATGTCTGTTTACCATTGAAGTTATTATTGTCATAGCAAAAAAAAAAATAATAATAATAATAATTAAATTATTAAAAACATCGAAACGGTCGGTTCAGCATTTGAATTGTGATTTTTGTGAAAAAGGTGAAAAAATGAGCAAGAGACATTTGAAAAGATTAATAAAAAAAGAAAAAGAAAATTATTTGCGTGAATTTAAAAATGTGGAAGAAATTTGTATGGAAAGTGCTGAATTAATTCCTAAAGAAAATCAACAACAATGCGAAAACAATTTTGAAGAGCAAGATTTGGAAATTTTTGAAAGCAGATCAGAATTAAATTTTAGTGAAAAATTAAAAGAATGGGGCATACAACACAGAATTTCACGGAGCTGTTCACAACATTTAATTCAAATTCTTAGGAGTGAGAATTTAATCGTTGCCCCCTTTTATAAATTTAATTATGCAACATTTATACTGTATTACTAGGTAAGAAGTTAAACACATGATTCTGACTATGTCAAAACCTTCTAATTTAAAAATAAATTTTAGATGCTATTTCATCGCAGAAGGATAGTCGTGGATCGCCCGAAGAACAAATTAGAAAATCAATGCAGAGGCAAAAGAAACGACAGTTTAAAAATATATCCGTGGCGAAATCTAAAGTTTCTCAGATTTAATAATTCAGTGTTTTTTTACATATTCCTATACTTATTTTCATTGTTTTTCTTTATTTTCATTTTTAATATGTTATTTAAAATCCATTTTATCTTTTCTATTTCATTAAAATAAATAATACCCGAAAAGCTACACATTAAATGCAATTTTTAATTATAGCTACTATGGAACAGGCGATATTTGACATTTTGTATATATACTTATAACTAGGTATTGGGATAGACCCATTTAGTTGGCTACATGTTACTAGTAATGTGCTTAACATATCTGACTAGCGAATTAACTGGTTATCGGTAGTGCAGAGTAGGGACAATTAACTTCCCCAATAACTACCGAATTGGCTGGTTACAGGTAATGCAAGGAAGGGACAATTGACTTCCCCAATGACATACACATGTTAAATTCACCAGTCTAGGGCATGAAGTGGTAACTAGTGGTAGTTACACGTAAATAGTAAAATAACTAGTACATAGCCAGTTACTCGAACTACTGGGTATTGTAATCAATTCAAACGTGTTTATATGAAAACTTAAAAATAAGTTTTTTTATGTGACTGATTAATAATCTTTGTGAAATACCACAAAGAGCAAGCGATAAAAAACACTGTCACAACTATAATATTATTACTAATATTTGTGGACAATTCGAATACACACGAAATACGGGTAGAGGTTTGCTAATTCTGAATTTTAATAAAAGAGACCATAAGTTTGAAAATCTACGGGAAAATAGTATGTCAGAACAACTCTTCTGTTTGAGAAATTCACAAATAACATTTTCTTTCGATTGTAATTTCAATTTCAACATTTGGTCCTTCGAGCCAGAAAACAAGAAATCTTGTATATTCGAAAAAACCCTTTTAAAACAAAGAATAAAACAGAGTATTGAAAATGCATCCAAAAGGAAGAGATGTGTTTCAATTTCTCCCTAACAGTGGTCATTCGAGCCGGATAAATAAAAATTACAATCGATATAAAAGGTTGTGTTTCAATATCTTCACATCTTCAATAAATACATATGCTTACATTGTACGAAACTATTGCGTTTCTCTTCAAAACTTTTTTTAAAAATATTTCAAAGTTTCCAGAAAAGTCTGTAGACTCTAAAACAATTTTTAGTGGCATAATTAAGGACCTAATAATCCTGTTTTTAAGTAAAAAGGAATTAAAAAAAAATCCATTAAAAATATTTTTTATCCGATTGGCTAAAATTTTTTTGCAAAATATTTCATTTTAATTGTACTTTTATATGAGCCAATAATAAACCAATTTTTTTTTCCAAATTTGCAAATGACTACAAACTCCTAAACTAAAATCAAAATCTATCTATCTATTCGATTTTCATTCACACATGTTATTTCATATTATTTTTTTTTATTTCAACAATTCATTAAAACAGGTTGTCGATTTATATGACATTCGTACCTCAGATTTTACACCCACGAATAATAAGACCCCCCCATTCGCCGGATTAACATTTGTTGTCAAACTATCAAACACACAACAAATTACGTAGTTGTTGTGTGTTTATTTTTATTTTTGCATTTTGTTCTTAAGAAAACTATTAGAACAATAAAAAAATTTTTCTCAAATAAAAATTATTTGTTATCTTGATTTTCATATTTAGAAATAGAAGCTGTATTAGGTGGAAAATTTGCAAAGGGAATTAAAAAGCTAATCGAATACATCATGGGACGCCTTAGAATCTTATTTATCTGCATTGGTAAGTTTTTATTTCATTTTCTGTTTTGAAATTTGTTTGTTGTGTATTAGAGTATCTCAATTTGGTTTGTTTATTGTATAATTCTAGGCAACACTTGCCGTTCTCCGATGGCCGAGGGTATTCTCAAACATTTAGCTCTGAAAAATCAGCTTGACTGGATTATTGATAGTGCTGCTCTACGATCGTGGAATGTTGGTCGCAAACCAGAGGAACGTTGTTTAAAAGTACTCGATGATCATGGTATAAAACTAAAACATTATGGGCGAATGGTAAGTTCTATGTGATAAAAAAAAGATATGAAAGGGGGATTTAAATAACCGCGGTTATACAAGAATTAAGGAGAGATCTTCTAGTTGTTGTTGTTATAACAGGGTGGCTGTCGACGAAAGTTCCTTTGTGAAAATATTGACAGAAAACGGTGTGCGTAAGGGTGCTTAGCTGGCCGGAAGGACATATATTTAGGATTCCGACGACACAAATTAATCTCTCGATACAAATTAAGAACATAACAATGTTCTGATATTGGTTGTGTCAGAATGGAATGGGGTTGCCTTGAGAGATGTACAGATTTCATGGCAAGGTAGTCTTTATAGAAGAGCGGAATAAAGTCTTCATAGAAAAACAGAAGGGAGTATTTTTAGATCAACGGAAGAGAGTCATAAAGACGAGCGGAAAGGAGTTTATATAATCAAGTGGAAGCGGATCTTTAATTCGGTCGGGTCAAATTGCATTTTTTGAAATCTATATGCTAATAAATGAGTAAAGTGATTGACTGACTTAACGTCCAGGCCAAACGGCTGGAGCTAGAATCTTGAAATTTTGTGTAAGTTTCACACTTGGTACAAATGTGTCATATGAGGCTTGGTTTTTGGAAATTCGTACTAGAACGGTACGAAAAGTACTAAATATAGTACAAACGTGTGATATAAGGCTTGGATTTTGGAAATGCGTACTAGAACGGTACGAAAAGACACTAAATATGGTACCATTTGTATTTGGCGAACCGACGGAGTTAGAACTCTGAAATTTGGATAGAGGGTTATTGATGGAGTTTTTTTGGAATTCGAACTATAAGTAATCGAAAAGTACTAAAATGTACTAAATTTGTTACAATTTCGTAGAATCGATAGAGCTACAATCTTGAAATTTGGAATGCGAATTAAATTTGAGAATTAGGGTTGATATAAGGGGGTAATTTTGTAAGTGGAAGTTATGTATACGAAAAGTACTAAACGGCACTAAATTTGGTACAATTTGAATTTGGAGCTTGAATCTTGACATTTGGAGTTAGCATAATTGTTGGGGTGTTGTATTGGGGTATGTTGGAAGTTTTGAAAATGTTCACTAATGTGTACTATATGCCACTAAATTTGGTACAATTTGGATTTATAGTGAACCAATAGATCTTGAATTTTGAGATTAGGAAGTAGGATTGGTGTGTTTTTTTAAATTCGTACATATGCTTGCTAGAATAGGTATTTGTAGAAATTTATATTATAGTGTACTAACTGGAACTAAATTTGAATTTGGGTGAACCTATATATGAGATTTGGAATTTTTTGTCGAAATAAATATTACAGGAAATAAATATTAGGAAGTAGGATTGGGGTGTTTTTTTTAAATTCGTACATATGCTTGCTAGAATAGGTATTTGTAGAAATTTATATTATAGTGTACTAACTGGAACTAAATTTGAATTTGGGTGAATTTGGAATTTTTTGTCGAAATAAATATTACAAGACTACGGAGGTAGTAGAGCTAGATTTCTGTTGCGGTCAGAATTGGGGTTTGTACATTTAGAAACACGTGCTTTAAGAGAACATATTAAAATTTTAATTATGGTCGGTATTGGTTATTAAATAATTCCCGCATTTGCTAACGATGTAGCGGGTATATGCTAGTAAATAAATATAGGCGGAGTCTTTATAAAATTTTAAATACTTACGATGTTTCTTTGGTCCAAAACCGTTTCAGACAATTTGGAGTCGATTTACAAATGTCCGTCAGTCTGGTAGGTGCGCACGATAACTCTTGAAGGGAGAAACCGACTTCATCCTAATTTTGCACATCGTAATATTATCTTTCAAACTTAAATATAGTTCGAAGATTGGGAATATCGGACCACACCCTCTGGTACCTCCCACACAAAATGGTAAACATTTTGTTGAAATTAATTTTGTAAAATCATGCGAACGTCAAGATGTTTCTTTGGACTATCCAATTTGAATCAAACATAGACCAACCTAATATTATTACCAAGCCTGTATGTTCTAGCGACTTATCGGTGCATTCCTTTTAGTACCTCCACCACAAAAATTTAAAATTTTCAATTTTTATAAATTTCACTCCTTGTGGCACACTATAAAGGGTCAAATCTTAATTATTTAATCCAATATCAAGCGAATGGATTGTCCGATTTGATCCAAACTTTGCACATCATAATATTTTTACCATGGTTAGATCCAGTCCGAAAATGAGACCAATCGATCCACTCCTTCTGGCACCTCCCCCAGAAATGTCTAAATTTTGAAAATCTGTTAATTCAATATCAAACGAATGGAGTGTCTTATTTGATCCAAACTTTGCAAGTCGTAATCCTTTTACCAAAGCTAGATCATGTCTGAAGATTGGACCCATCGTTCTACTCCTTCTGGTACTTCCACTACAAAGGGTCAACATTTTAATAAATTGTTATTCCAATATCAAGCGAATAGAATGTCCGATTTGACCCAAACTTTAAACATCGTAATACTTTTACCAAAACTAGAACACATCAGATCACTCCTTCTGGCACCTATCCCACAAAGGGTCCAAATTTTAATAATGGAGTGTAATGTTCGATTTGATCCAAACTTTGCAAATCGTAATACGTTTTCCTAACCTAGATTACCTTTGAAGATGGGGCTCATCGATCCCCTCCTTCTGGTTCCTCTCAATATCAAACGAATGGAATGTCCGATTTGATACAAACTTTGCATATCATAATATGTTTATCTTGGGTAGATCAAATTCGAAGATATCAAACGTATGGATTGTCCGATTTTATTGTCCTCCGCAAACCATCGGTTGGGGGTATACAAACCGACTCAAACTTTTTCTTTGTTTTCCTTTTCAGATAACTATGGAAGATTTTGAAAAATTTGATTATATTCTCGGCATGGATGAGAGTAATCTAAATGAACTCCAAGTGATGGCTGATATGGCGGGTAAAAAATGTCGAGCTAAAGTTGGACTGTTGGGGACCTATTTGGATAATTATGAAATGGAAATTATTAAGGATCCATATTTTGTAAGTCATTGATTGTGGGTCATTATTACAAGTTTCCGATAATCAATATGGGATGATATCTAACAGTGTGGGGTCTATAAAAGGAATATTTTATAAAAATGGCCCTGGCTGATCTTAAAGGAAGAATAAATATTAATTTAATTTTTTATATATTACAGAGCAAGGGTATGTCGGCATTCTGCAGTACATTCGATCAAGTCTATGAAAGTTGTTTAAAGTTGATTGAAAAACATCGATTTGATAATGTGGAACACGAAGACGATGATGATAATGGTGAAACAAAGGAGGTACCGCAGGAGGGCCCCAAAGAAGTGGCGAGTGTATGAAGGAGGAAATTGTATAGAATGAAATATGAGTTTGTAATCTGGTGGCAGGTGCGATACTTATAATTGAAAACCTCAATTAGGTCTCAGGGATTAGATGTCTGAATTTATTATCTAATTTCTATAAAATATTTATAAACTTTGCAAGTATTACAAAAATATTCACATGACTAAATTTTGTGTATTGATAATTATATTAGCTTTCTAAATTTATTTATAAACATATTTTATTTGATTTTATTATTATAAATTTATTTCAATATTCTTATAAAATATATTATTATAAAATATATGTATAGAAACTAAATTCTTTGTATAATTGTTTTTCACTAAACTACTAAACCACTAAGGACATCATCAATAAAATGATCCCATTTCTTTTGCAGCAGAGCATAGGCTCTCTGCCTTTCCCCAGCTTCAAATGTAGAATATTTTAACGAATTCCATACCAACTGTTTGAGAGTCTTTAGGCCGGCATTATTTGGTGCCAAACTCATAATGGCATAATAAAAATCATAACTCAGACCCTTAGCATCCCAAAATCCAGGATCATCATTACATATAACCATGGGTATATTTTGTGCAAGGAATAAAGCACCGGGATGATTACGTAAATCCCATACTAAATTCAAAATTTGATTTGATATCGGACTGACTTCGACAGCAATATCACGAGATTTCACGGCATTCCAGAGAACAGGATGTTTCATCAGGGCAAAACCATGACCAATACGTGTTGTATTCAAGAGTATCGCATCCAAGAGGTTGTAATCTGTTGAGGCACCAAACCAATCTGTAAGTAAGGAGAGGGGGAGAAGGATAATTGTTTTTGTTTTTCTGTGGGAAATATGTAATATTTGTCTTACTTGTCTCTCCTGCGTGGAAAAAGAATTTAGCCGATTTGGGTAGATCATGTAGAACACTGACGAAATTATGCAAAGGCTTTCCCTTATCTTCCTGGCCAACCAAATCAAAACCAATCAATTCTTTGGGATACATGGAACTGTAAAGAAAAAAGGTTGTCATTAAAAAAATATTATTAATGGCCAATTTCATCGACGAGCCGAAGAAGGTCTATAAAATTCCCACTCCCACTTGCCTCTGAGGACTCATTTCAGATGTATACTTACTGATACTTCTTAAAGATGTCATAACGTTTGCGCATTACATCCGGTTCAGCATTACGATGAGGTGAGACAATAATTTTTATTCCCAAAAAGTCGGGATGCTGTAGTTTGAATTTCCGGATAATATCAATGAGTTCGGTAATGCAACGTTCCGCTGGGAAGATCCGACCACTAATATCATATAACTGAAAACAAAAACAACAAATTAATGTGAATTTTTAAAAACAATTTCAGGTGGTATGGTTGAACCTACCACCTGAAATTGTTGGGACCTACCTCATAGAAATTCATGCGAACTTCGGCATACATGATATTATCATTGTACATTTCTTCCATCATTTGCCAGTGATAGGTACGGAAAGCGGGTATGTACAGCAATGCATCCGAAATGGTGCTAAACATATTTTGAAATTTGGACCAAACCCGATTTATGGAAGAATATTCTACTGGAAATTTTTGGATAATAGAAGAATAAAAAAATAATATTAGAGTCAACGGAATGCTCATTTCCCATTAAAAGGTGCTACTTACATTCCGGTGTGGGTGTATACAAATTAATAAGTTTCTCCAAAGCACGATCATATTCCGATGCTGATGCGGAACGACTTCTTTCCTCATTCACCGAAACATATTGTGTTGCACAGTTGTGTTTCTCCGGCATACGACGAAAACTCAAAATACTAACACCATCCTTTTTAACGCATCGTAGTAGGCCCGGCATACGGAATATATTTGCCACAACCCATTTGGAAGAAACGGTGGCGGAGGTGTGTGTATGTAGCAGTGCTCCCTTGGGCATTTGTTGGAGGAAATGAAATACTTTACTTCGTTCGATTAATGGCTTGGCCTTAAAGAAATGCATGGCAGCTGGATTTCGATCGGAATCATGAAATCCCCGTGCCAGCTCATCGTATTTATATTTGAGAAATATTTCATCGACTTTCGATTCACGGCTATTTAAATGTAAACGTCCACCGGTGCTGAGGAGATCTTCGGCCTGGATGACGGCTTCGCGAGCATCTTGATAGGCTGTAAAATATTACAAAAATAATAAAAAAAGGTTAAGGGGTGGTTGAAAAAAGGACTAATAAGTAAAAAACCTGAGGGAGCTTTTATTTATAGACGAGCTGAAGTGAGTCTTTATAGACGAGTGAAGGGAGTCTTTATAGATGAGCTGAAGGGAGTCTTTATAGATGAGCTGAAGGGAGTCTTTATAGACGAGCTGAAGGGAGTCTTTATAGAAGAGCGGAAGGATGTTTTTATAGACGAGCTGAAGGCAGGGAGTCTTTATAGACGAGCTGAAGGTAGGGAGTCTTTATAGACGAGCTGAAGGTAGGGAGTCTTTATAGGCGAGCTGAAGGCAGGGAGTCTTTAAGACGAGCTGAAGGCAGGGAGCCTTTATAGACGAGCTGAAGGCAGGGAGCCTTTATAGACGAGCTGAGGCAAGGAGTCTTTATAGACGAGCTGAAGGCAGGGAGTCTTTATAGACGAGCTGAAGGCAGGGAGTCTTTATAGACGAGCTGAAAGCAGGGAGTCTTTATAGACGAGCTGAATGCAGGGAGTCTTTATCTTTATAGACGAGCTGAAGGCAGAGAGTCTTTATAGACGAGCTGAAGGCAGGGAGTCTTTATGAGCTGAAGGCAGGGAGTCTTTATAGATGAGCTGAAGGCAGGGAGTCTTTATAGACGAGCTGAGCTGAAGGCAGGGAGTCTTTATAGACGAGCTGAAGGCAGGGAGTTTTTATGCATTTTTGAAGGCGGACTAAAAAAGGAGTCTTTATTGAGGAGCTAAGAAGGGAATTTTTACAGAGGAGCTGTTTGAGTTGAAGCAGAGTT
>NW_026887318.1:0-11550 GCF_032173495.1 Musca vetustissima
GGTAGGTCCCTGAAAAAATATTCTTTAAAAAATCCCACGCCTTGTTTAGGTCCCTGAAAAAATACTCCTTAAAAAACTACGCCCTGGATAGGCCTTGAAAAATATTCTTTAAAAAAACTACGCCTTGGATAGGCCTTGAAAAATATTCTTTAAAAAATCCACGCCTTGGATAGGCCTTGAAAAATATTATTTAAAAAATCCACGCCTTGGATAGGCCTTGAAAAATATTCTTTAAAATTTACGCCTCTGTTGTTGGTCCCTGAAAAAATATTCTTTAAAAATCCACGCCTTGGATAGGCCTTGAAAAATATTCTTTAAAAAATCCTACGTGCTAGATAGGCCTTGAAAAATATTCTTTAAAAAAACCCACGTTGTCCGCTTGGGTCCTGAAAAAATATTCTTTAGCAAAACTCGGATGCTAATGGATAGGCCTTGAAAAAATATTCTTTAAAAAATCCACGCCTTGGATAGGCCTTGAAAAAATATTTTTAAAAAATCCACGCCTTCACGCCTTGAAAAAATATTTTTAAAAAATCCACGCCTTCACGCCTTGAAAAAATATTTTTAAAAAATCCACGCCTTCACGCCTTGTGGTAGTCCTTGAAAAAATATTTTTAAAAAATCCACGCCTTCACGCCTTGTGGTAGTCCTTGAAAAAATATTTTTAAAAAATCCACGCCTTGTGGTAGTCCTTGAAAAAATATTTTTAAAAAATCCACGCCTTGTGGTAGTCCTTGAAAAAATATTTTTAAAAAATTCACGCCTTGTGGTAGTCCTTGAAAAAATATTTTTAAAAAATTCACGCCTTGTGGTAGTCCTTGAAAAAATATTTTTAAAAAATCCACGCCTTGTGGTAGTCCTTGAAAAAATATTTTTAAAAAATCCACGCCTTGTGGTAGTCCTTGAAAATATTTTTAAAAAATCCACGCCTTGTGGTAGTCCTTGAAAAAAATAGTCCTTGATAAATTATTTTTAAAGAATCCACGCCTGTTGGTAGTCGTTGAAAAAAATATTTTTAAAAAATCCACGACTGTTGGTAGTCCTTGATAAAATATTTCTAAAAAATCCACGCCTTCACGCCTGTTGGTATTCCTTGAAAAAATATTTCTAAAAAATCCACGCCTTCACGGCTGTTGGTAGTCCTTGAAAAACATTTTTAAAAAATCCACGCCTTGTGGTAGTCCTTGAAAAACATTTTTAAAAAATCCACGCCTTGTGGTAGTCCTTGAAAAATCCACGCCTTGTGGTAGTTTAAAAACTATTCTTTAAAAAATCCACGCCTTGTGGTAGTCCTTGAAAAAATATTCTTTAAAAAATCCACGCCTTGTGGTAGTCCTTGAAAAACATTTTTAAAAAATCCACGCCTTGTGGTAGTCCTTGAAAAACATTTTTAAAAAATCCACGCCTTGTGGTAGTCCTTGAAAAACATTTTTAAAAAATCCACGCCTTGTGGTAGTCCTTGAAAAACATTTTTAAAAAATCCACGCCTTGTGGTAGTCCTTGAAAAACATTTTTAAAAAATCCACGCCTTGTGGTAGTCCTTGAAAAAATATTTTTAAAAAATCCACGCCTTGTGGTAGTCCTTGAAAAAATATTTTTAAAAAATCCACGCCTTGTGGTAGTCCTTGAAAAAATATTTTTAAAAAAATCCACGCCTTTGCTGGACCTCTTTTAGAGCCTCCAAAAAATGTTTTTAAAAAATCCACGCATTGTGGTAGGCCTTGGAAAAATAGTCTTTAAAAAATCCACGCCTTGTGGTAGTCCTTGAAAAATATCTTTAAAAAAATCCACGTTTTAAAAATATTTATTTTTTCTTCCATCCCTTATATTTCCGATATCTAATTTGTATTCCATTGTTTTTATTATAATTCACTAAAAATAAAAACAAATATTTAATTATAGTGTGACACAACAACAACACGAGTAGCATCCATTCAAAATCTGTGTAAACAATTATTGTTTAGTATGTAGTTAATAAATAAAATAGTCATTTATTTGTTGTATATATATACAAATAATAAAGAAACTAATTAATTCATACATAAATAATTTATTTGCACTGCATCGTGATTTAGATTGGCATAATTTAACAGATATGTACATATATACATGTGTGTGTGTGTGTGGTGCAGGTGCAAGTAATGCAAATACAAATTGGAAATTTTGGGGAAAGTAGGGACTATAGCCTATTTGGCCCAAGGACGAACCCTATTGAAATAGGGAAAAATCGGTTCAGATATAGCTTCCATATATATTTTCTTCCGATTTAAGGTAAAGGGGCACCAAAGTCCCTCTATATCTTTCGATTTGCATGAAATTCGGAACAGAGTACTAAATTAGGTGCAGAATGATGTGTGCCAAGTTTCGAGAAAATCAGTTCAGATTTAGATATAGCTCCCATATATAGTTCCGTCAGATTTAAGGTAAATGGTGCACCACAGTCCCTATATATCATTCGATTTGCATGCAAAATGTCATAGAGTACTGAACTAGGTGCGGAATGATGTGTCCCAAGTTTCGAGAAAATCGGTTAAGATTTATATATAGCTCCCATATAAAGTTTCGTCCGATTTAAGGTAAATGGTGCACCAAAGTCCCTATAAAACGTTCGATTTGCTTGAAATTTGGCACAGCGTACTGAATTAGGTCTAGAATGATATGTGCAAAGTTTCGTGAAAATCGCTCCAAATTTAGATATAGCTCCCATATATATTTTCGTCCGATTTAAGGTAAATGGGACACCAAAGTCCCTATATATCTTTCGATTTGCACGAAATTTGGCACAGCGTAATGAATTAGGTCTAGAATGATGTGTGTTAAGTTTTCTGAAAATCGGTTAAGATTTACATATAGCTCCCATATATAGGTCCGATTTCATGGAAATGGTGCACGGACGTCCCTATATATCATTCGATTTGCATGAAATTTGGCATCGAGTATTGAATTAGGAACAGAATGATGTGTGCCAAGTTTCGAGAAAATCGGTTAAGATTTATATATAGCTCCCATATAAAGTTTCGTCCGATTTATGGTAAATGGTGCACCAAAGTCCCTATATATCTTTGGATTTGCATGAAATTTGGCATAGAGTATTGAATTAGGAGCAGAATGATGTGTGCCAAGTTTCGAGAAAATCGGTTATGATTTAGATATAGCTCATATATATATCTTCGTCCGATTTTAGGTAAATCGTCCACTAAAGTCCCTATATATGGTTCGATCTACACGAAATTTGGCACATCGTAATGAATAAGGTCTAGAATGATATGTGTTCAGTTTCGTGAAAATCGGTTCAGATTTAGATATAGCTCCTATATATATCTTAGTTCGATTTGCACGAAATTTGGCGTAGCGTACTGAATTAAGTCTAGAATGATGTGTGCAAAGTTTCATGAAAATCGGTTCAGATTTACATATAGCTCCCATATACATTTTCGTGCTATTAGATGTAAATGGTGTACCAAAGTCCTCATATATCTTCCGAGTTGCAGGAAATTTGGCACAGCGCAATGAATTAGTCCTAGAATGATGTGTGTTAAGTTTCATTAAAATCGGTTTAGATTTAGATATAGCTTCTATATCTGACCAAATGAAAAATTTAGTATCGGTTGCAGAATGACATGTTTATGAATCCAATTTAATTTTACTGGTCCTTTAAAAATGCGATGTCTGTTAGGATTCATCTGTTGAATATACCCAAAGTGCTGAAGGGTACCATATAGTCGGCCCCGTCCGACTTTACTACTTTCCTTACTGGTTTAATTTCACTTTGGGGGAAAATTCATGGCTTAAATGTGGTGTACAATTTTTATATGGCCCCCTATAACCTTCTCAATATCCGAAAAAAATTCTTTCTCTCCAAATGCCTTTTAGTTTGATTACCAAAAAAAAAAAAAAAAAAAAAAAAAAACGAAAAAAAACATTTCCGAAAAAAACTTGTTGAAAAAGTAATTCATAATAATAATCATAATGAGAAAATGCTTTCAATCAAAAACAAATCTACAAACCAAAGAAAGAAGCTTGTACAAATATACCACACACAAACACTCACACACACACCCATACCCAGAGAAAAAAGCAACGAAACTAAATAACTAACACACACACAAACTTATACACCAAAAACTCCATCTTAAGAAAAAATTCCAAAATAAAATTAAAAAAAAAAAAAAAAAAATGACTGCCGCCAAATACAAGAAGCCACAACCAACTACATATATACTAACAACAAATTATAATAAATTTAAAACAACAACCAATTGTAAATTAAAAAAATAAATAAAATTAAATATGATTTATTTAAACTGATTAATCAAAATAGTTATAATTTAATTTTATCAACCAATTAAATTTGTAAAAATAATTCAGCTACAAAACAAACAGGGGAAAGGCTAAAAATGGAAATATTATATATGTATGTATTTAAAAAAAAATAATTATAAATAAATAAAATATTTATTGACAAATGTGAAAACAATTATAGATCCCTTTGCAAACATATATACAAATAATAAAAAAAATATTGTTAATAGTTATGGCAAAAATTAAAACGAAATCAATTTATTATAAATTAAAAACAAATTATCGAGCAGACAGGGTGTGCCGAAAGAAAAAAAAAATTTTAAATCCATAAATACAAGGGGTATTTTCTTGCTATATATCATGTTATAGGAAATTCTTTTGTTCAGAGACCTATAGTGAAATTTGATGGAGAATATTTTTTTCTTTGACATCACGGACCTAGAATGAGAATCTCATAGGGTTATGGCCCCTGAATCTAAAAATATACGAGAATGGCCTTAATAAACACCTTGGTAATCTATACTTACATTGCTGTGGCCATATCACATGTACGTATTCTATATAGGCAAATACTTTATTCGGAGACTAATTGGGGAATTTTGTGGGGAACATATATTGCTTTCACTTTACCCCTCTCGAATGAGAATCTCACCCTGTTATCGGCCTTGAATCCAAAAAAGTACGAAAATGGCCTTAACAAACTCCTTGGCAAATCTATACCAACTTTGATGTGGCCATATCACATGTACCTATACTATATAGGTAAATACTTTGTTTAGAGACTTACAGTAGAATTTTATGAGGAACAAATTTTCCCTTCACTTTACCCCTCTCGAATGAGAATCTCACCATGTTATTGGCCTTGAATCCAAAAATGTACGAAAATGGCCTTAACAAACTCCTTGGCAAATCTATACCTAGTTTGCTGGGGCCATATCACAGGTACGTTTAATAATTAGGTAAATACTTTGTTGGGAGACTTATAGTCGAATTTTGTGAGGAACAAATTTTCCTTTCACTTTACCCCTCTCGACTGAGAATTTCACCAAGTTAGGGGCCTTGAATCTAAAAATGTACGAGAATGGCCTTAACAAATCTATAGCCACTTTGCTGTGGCCATATCACATGTTCGTATAATATATAGGTAAATACCTTCTTCGGAGACTTCTAGCAGAATATTGTGAAGAACAAATTTTCTTTTCACTTTACCCCTCTCGACTGAGAATCTCACCAAGTTAAGGGCCTTGAATCTAAAATGCGCAAGTATAGCCTACACAAACTCCTTGGCAAATCTATACCTACGTTGCTGTGGCCATATCACGTGTAGGTATAATAGATAGGTAAATACTTTGTTCGGAGACTTAAATTGGAATTTTGTGAGGAATAAAATTTTCTTTCACTTTATCCCTCTAAATTCAAAATTTAGCCCCACTTTTGGGTATCGCATACAAAAATCGACCAAATAGCAAATAATGGAATTTTTAGTTTATATATTACCTTTACATTACCCCTCTAAAATGAAAAGTTACCCCTCTCCAAAGCATCATATCAAAAAATGGGTAAAAATCCCCATATTCAATATGTGTTAGTTGTAGCCATTTATTTTGTCCAGATACATATAGTGAAATTTGGTTAGGAATATTTCTCCCTTTACACTATCCCTCTGAACTGAAAAATTACCTCACTATTCGGCATCGTATCAAAAACGTCCTAAACATAACCAAATTGCATATTTCTATTTAAAAACCCACATATATGTGATTATTTTGTAAGTAAGTGTTAGATATTACGATTTAGTTTTTTCGGACACTTATAGTGAAATTTAGTGAATAATATTTATACCCTACACAACTATGTTGTCAGGGTATTATTATACCCTACACAACTATGTTGTCAGGGTATTATAGCTTTGTGCAGCCCCAAAAGTTTGTAACGCCGCGAAATATTGGTCCTAGACCCACCTTTAAGTATACCGATCGTCATATCTCGACTAGCTGAGTCGATCTAGACATGTGTGTCCGTCCATCCGTCTGTCCATTATAATTTGTAAACACGATACAGGCACAGTTATGGACCAATCTTCACGAAATTTTGCATGTAGGATGGGTTCTTACCAATGAAGACCCCTATTGTTTTTGGTAAAGATCGGTTAATATTTAGGGGATGAAATGGACCAAATACTAAATTTTTGTCGGTTTTTCTGGTCGCTCCAGAGGCCGCAGTTATGGTCCGAACATCATCATATTTTACATGGAGAAGGGGATCGGGCCTAAGAATAAGCATGCCTGTTTTGATAAAGATCGGTCAATATTTAGCGGGTCAAATGGACCCTGACTTTTGTGTGAAAAATTACACAATTTTTATTCTGGGGCGTATATACTTGCTCATGAAGGACATATACTCGAGATATTGATAGTATGTCCAAGATGAGTTGTTACCTTCAAATTGATACCAATTATATTGTCGTATGTACTCGGATGCGGGACTTACACATAAATATTTACAGGTGCTTACGTATTCATATATTATTTAGTAACCCATTACCATACTAGAGGGCGGAAATATAGCGCAGATCGCTTTGAAATTTTCCATGAGGTTAAAGTTATGGTCACCGACTACGCCCATAATTATCGGTGATGATCAGATAATAATTTTGGGATGAAGTGGACCGAAAACTTATTTTTTGGTGTTTTTTTCGAGTCGATCTATAGGCCAAAATTAAAAGCCGAACATCACAACACAACCCACGGTGAAGGGAAGCTGGACAAGTGATTAGAAGGGCTGTACTTAATATTTTTAATATTTTTTGACCTCCAGTCGGTCAAGAGGTTGCAAATATCGCGAAATATTGCCCAAGCTCAGAATATAGAACCACAGAAAGTTGTAGTTTCGTGGAAGTTGTGTAGGGTATCATATGGTCGGCCCGTCCGACTATACTGCTCCGCTCACTGGTTGAAATTTCATAGGTATGGGTCACATGTAGCTATTTCTTTTGTTCCCAGATTAATAGTAGAATTTTGTGAGGAAAATTTTCTCACATTATATAACCCTTTATATTGAAGATTTACCCCAGTTTTGGGCGTAATATCAAACAGGGTCTGGAAATGTTCCTAATAAAATCTTAGCTAATGCTATACCTATTTTAGGATTGATATTCCACTGATATATGTTAAGTATAGCATTTTTCTTTGTTCAGAAACTGGCAGTGGAATTTCATGAGGAATATTTTTCCCTCTACATTGTCCCCCTAAAATGAAAACTTATCCAATATTTCGGCATCGTATGAAAAACGCACCAAATATAAAAATTTTCTATCTACAGACCCAAATTGATGTTGATATTTGTTCTAAGTATATGTTATATATATATATGGATCTATTTTATTCGCTCACTTATAGTGAAATTTAATGAATAATATTCCTCTGTTTGATGTCCCGGTCCTAAAATGAAGATTTAGCGACCTTTAGGACATTAACTGAGAATATTATAATAATCTCAATACCCACTTTTTATTTGATCTGCCCCTACATTGCCATTGCCATTTCATGGTAAATTATTATAGATATCAATTTTTTTTGTGGAATTTGGTGCAGAATATTCACCCCTTTGTCATCTTGCCCCTTCTTACCCAACTTCTGGGCATCTACACGGAATATGCGCAATAAAACCCCAATATCCACTTTTCAATTAACGTACCCGATCTTTAGGACATCTACTCCAAAAAGTATTAAAATAACCCTAATAGCCACTTTTCATTTAATATACCCACATACCTGTTACTATTTCATGGTTATGTATTGTATATATCGATTTCCGTTACTCCGGGACTTATAGTGAAATTTGATGTTGAATATTCCCCCCATTAACATTTCGCCCATAAAATGAAGATTTATCGACGTTCTGGGCTACTATTCGAAACAGCTTCGAAAATAACACTAATAGCCACTTTACATTTAATATGCTCCCGTTGCAGTTGTCATTTCATGGTTAAGTTTTATGTCTACCGATTTTGATTACTCAGGGACCCATAGTGAAATTTGGTGTAGAATATTCCCCTCCTTGACATCCTGCTCCTAAAATAAAAAAATACCGAACTTTGGACCTTAAGTTGAAGATGATACGAAAATAATTATAAGAAACACTTTTCTTTTAACTTATTCAAATTGCGGGGCCATTTTGTGGTTTAGTTTTTTTTTATACCGATTTCCCTAATTCAGAGACCTATGATGAAATTCGGTGTAGAATATTCTCCTCTTTAACATCCCGCCCCTAAAATGATAATTTACCGAACTTTTGGGCATCTACTCGGAAAAGGTGCAAAATAACCCCAATAATCTCTTTTCACTAAATATACCTATTACTATTCCGATTTTATGGTTATGTGTTGTAGATATCGATTTCCGTTATTCAGAGACTTATAATGGAATTTGGTGCAGAACTTTCCCACCTTTAACGTCTAGCCCCTAAAATGAAAATTTAACGAACTTCTGGCCATTTACTCGGCAAAAGTCTTAAAATAACTCTAATAGCCACTTTTCAATTAATTTACCCACATTCCTGTTCCGATTTGATAGTTATGTATTGCATATATCGATTTCCGTTACTCAGGGACTTATAGTGCAATTTGGTGAAGAATATTCCCCCCATTAACATTTCGCCCATAAAATGAAGATTTATCGACGTTCTGGGCTTCTACTCGAAAAAAGTACGAAAATAACCGCAATAGCCCGCTTTTACTGATGTATCACAATTCTTGCTCCGATTTCATGGGCATATATTCTTTTCTTTTTAATTTTCGCCTTAATTTGTTCAGTGGCCTATAGTAGAATTTTATGGAGAATATTTCTTCCATTCATCCCGACGCTCTAAAGTGTAGCCTTATCTTTATTTCAAGCATCAAGTCGGAATGGAATTAAACTGATTAAACTGGAATGGTAATTAACCTGGTTATAATTAATTAATTGATTTTTATAATTAAATAGCAATATTGCCACTAATATTTCATATGTATTGGTCTTATATACTGATTTCTGTTATTCAGAAACTAATAAAGAAATTTGGCGTAGAATCTTCTGCCCTCTGACACCTTGGCCTTAAAATTAAAACTTTCCGAACTTCTAGGCATTTTCTCGGAAAACCTACGTAAAAACCCCTAGTAATCACTTTTCAGTAAATATACTCATATTATCGCTTCGATTTCATGGTTATATATTATATAAACCAATTGTTTATGTTCAGGGAATTATAGTAGAATTTCATGGAGAATATTTCCCCCATTGACGTCACCGCCCAAAATTCAATGCCAATCGATGTTTTGGGCATCAAATCGGAAAATATCCGATTTTTAAAACAATTATTGATTTTTTCCTTTTATACCAATATTATTGTTTAAATTTCAGGGGTATGTGTTATATATAACGATTTCATTTGTTCGGAAACTTATCGTGGAATTTAATGTAGAATATTTCCCCCATTGACCACGTCCCTCTAAAATGTAGCTTTACCCTCTTTTTGAGCTACAAATGAGAAAGGTCGTAGAAAATAGCTAAATAAATATGCTCTTGATATATATCAATGTTGTTACCGATATTTCAGGCATATATACCGTATATACCGATGTCTGTTGTTCGATTGCTTATAGCGAAATTCTCTGGAGAATACTTCGTCCCTTGACATCTAACCTCTAGAGTGAAAGTTTAGCATACTTTTAGGCAATACTTTAGGCCAATACGAATGTACCTTAAAATACCCCAAAAACTAACGTTTTACTTAAATACCGATATTGGCAGGGCAGTTACACAGATTTGTAGTGTATATACCGAATTCTTTTGTTCGGAAGCTTATATTGAAATGTTATATAGAACATTTTCTCCCATGAATGTATGGCTCCAAATTGAACACCAACTGAAGTTTTGGGCATCACATCTTAAAAGGTACGAATGTGTCTATTATGTGACTTTTTTTTTGTACTACTAATATTGATCAAATTTCTGGGTTATGTACAATATATGGCGATATCTTTCGTTCGGAAACATATCGTGGAATTTGATGTAGAATATTTCTCCCATTGACCCCGCCCCTCTAAAATGTAGCCCTACCCTTATTTTGGACAACAAATGAGAAAGGTCGTAGTAAATACCTAAATAAATATAAACATTGATATATATATATATATATATATCAATGTTGTTACCCATATTTCATGCATATAGACCAGATGTACCGATTTCTGTTGTTCGGGAACATATATTGAAATTTTCTGGAGAATGCTTCGTCCCTTGACATCTAACCTCTAGAGTGATAATTTAGCCTACCTTTATTCATCAACACGAATGTACCTCAAAATACCCCAAAAACTGATGTTTTACTTAGGTACTGATATTTGTATTGAAGTTTCACTTATTTGTAGTATATACACCGATTTCTTTTGTTCGGAAGATTTTATTGGATTTTTGTGTAGAACATTTCCCCCAATAACATCTTCCCTCTATGTTGAAGAGCAACCGAAGTTTTGGGCACCACATCTGAAAAGGTGTAATTGTGACAATTGTGCGACTTTTTTTATACCAATTTTATTGGTAAAAATTCAGGGATATGTGTTATATGTAGCAATTTCGTGTATATGAAAATATATCGTAGAATTTAATGTAGAATATATCTCCCACTGATCCCGCCCCTTAAAAATCTAGCCTTGCCCTTATTTTGACCAACAAATTACAAGGGTCGTAGAAAATACCAAAATTAATAATCTCTTGATATATATTGATGTTGTTACCCATATTCCATGCATGTAGACTGTATGTACCGATTTCTGTTGTTCGATGACTATTAGTGAAATTCTCCGAGGAATACTTCGTCTCTTAAGATCTAACCTCTAGAGAGGAAATTTACCCTACTTTTAGGCACCAACACGAAGATACCTCAAAATACCTCAAAAACTTAAGTTTTATTTATGTACCGATATTTGTAGCACATTTTCATAGATTTGTAGTATACATACCGATTTCTTTTGTTCGGAAGCTTTTATGGAAATTTTGTGTAGAATATTACCTCCATCGACATCATCCCCCTATATCGAAGACCAACCGAAGTTTTGGGCTTCACATTTAAAAAGGTGTGAACGTGTCAATTATGTGACTTTTTTCTTTTGTACATATGTATTGGTCTTATATACCCGATTTTGTTGTTCGGAAACTTATAGTGAAATTTTCTGGAGAATATTTCGTCCCTTGATATCTAATCTCTAGG
>NW_026887319.1:0-116122 GCF_032173495.1 Musca vetustissima
AGGACCTTAAGCTTAATAGGCGTGGATTTTTTAAAGAATATTTTCCACAGAGGACCTTAAGCTTAATAGGCGTGGATTTTTTAAAGAATATTTTCCACAGAGGACCTTAAGCTTAATAGGCGTGGATTTTTTAAAGAATATTTTCCACAGAGGACCTTAAGCTTAATAGGCGTGGATTTTTTAAAGAATATTTTCCACAGAGGACCTTAAGCTTAATAGGCGTGGATTTTTTAAAGAATATTTTCCACAAAGGACCTTAAGCTTAATAGGCGTGGATTTTTTAAAGAATATTTTCCACAGAGGACCTTAAGCTTAATAGGCGTGGATTTTTTAAAGAATATTTTCCCAAAGGACCTTAAGCTTAATAGGCGTGGATTTTTTAAAGAATATTTTCCCAAAGGACCTTAAGCTTAATAGGCGTGGATTTTTTAAAGAATATTTTCCACAGAGGACCTTAAGCTTAATAGGCGTGGATTTTTTAAAGAATATTTTCCACAGAGGACCTTAAGCTTAATAGGCGTGGATTTTTTAAAGAATATTTTCCACAGAGGACCTTAAGCTTAATAGGCGTGGATTTTTTAAAGAATATTTTTCTAAGGACATTATGCCTAATAGGCGTGGATTTTTTAAAGAATATTTTGCTAAGGACCTTATGCCTAATATGCGTGGATTTTTTAAAGAATATTTTGCTAAGGACCTTATGCCTAATAGGCGTGGATTTTTTAAAGAATATTTTGCTAAGGACCTTATGCCTAATATGCGTGGATTTTTTAAAGAATATTTTGCTAAGGACCTTATGCCTAATAGGCGTGGATTTTTTAAAGAATATTTTCCACAGAGGACCTTAAGCTTAATAGGCGTGGATGTTTAAAGAATATGTTGCCAAGGAATATTTCCTTGTTTAAAGGCTACTCTCTTAGGTACTACCAAAAATTCAACAACCATTTATGTGACACATTTATAGTTTAGGCCAAAATCGTTTATGCCACGAACACAACACATGGCTAATACAGCATCATACCCGTATGGGTGCCTGTGTCGCAACACAACGTAATGTTTTTGGAATATGAAACAAAACGAAGCAATAAAAAAGGAAATAGAGAAATACACACACACACGGGCGTATAAAACGATTGTAAGCCATTTACTTTTACAACTAACCATTTTGTACGTGTGAATTGAAACAGTAAGTCCATCTTAAGAGATTAGAGATGTCGGGGTGATAAATTGGTAGTACCAGGGTGATTTGCTGATGAAAGCGATGCAGAGAGGGGATTCGGATGTGAATTTTAAATACAATTCTGCCAGAGACAATCATAGGGAAAAACGATACCGAGCAGTTGGCTTCATTCGCCTAAGGAAAATTAATTCTTTTAAGGGATTTTTATGAAAATTTCCTATATTGAGATTTTTTCAATAAAATTCCTCCTAAAATCAGTGAATAGCCAGGTGCAATGATAAATGTGTTAAAATATGGACCCTTAGTTTAAGTTTTCTGAATTCCATCGTTGAAGAATGAAAATTGTTAAGGTCCTCGTAAAATGCCAGAAGTCGTCTGCCCGGATCGTATGCTAATGTTAGCCGTTTTTCTGAGACGAGACCTGGATAAGTACTCTAGACAGGATATGCAACATGGTGCTTGGGTATTAGAGATTTAGATTCGTTCTCTAGATGGGAAAGATAACAGGGTGGGTGGATGTTAGAGGCCCGGATAAACACTCTAAGATTGGATATTTTTGCTCTTAAGGAGAGGATATTGTTGCTCTGGGCTTCGGTTACGTGGAGAGATTCTAAAGGAATTGTGGATCCTTTTGAGAATATGCATAGAATCACTTTCTAAGTCGATGTATGCATGTCCGTCTGTTGATGTTAGATTGTAAACAAATTACAGGTCGCATTTATCATTCGATTTGGATGATATTTGCACAGCTTATTTATTTGGCCCAAGGACAAACCCTATTGGAATTGGGAAAAATCGGTTCAGATTTAGATATAGTTCCTGTTTAAGTTCGATACATTGTTTACGGCAATGTATATGTTCGATACATTGTTTCCCCTTCTACAGCATTACAATTAACCACTTTAATTGGCCGCTCTTCGGAGCCCAATGGGGAAATCTTCTCTGCATATCTTCCAGGAGCCTCATTCGCCTAGTTCGGATTGTAGGGGAGAGTTTCGCTCTCTTCTACTATATCTCCTGGAAGCCATATTCGCTTAGTTCGGATGCAGAGAGGCGCTTTCCAATGCTGTGGTCGTAGTTGTTGATCACGGCCTTGCTGTAGCTTTCTTGCCCATCGCAACATCTCTTGCTTTTTAACTTTCGTTGATTAAACTTGCTTTTTAACTCTCGTAGAGTAAACACTTGCAATCTCGCTTTCGTTGCTAAAGCATCTCTCGCTATCGTTAACGCACGCATAAGGTAAAGTCTTGTTTCTCACGAAACCCACCTACTTTACAATAAAGATTGAAAATATTTACTAAACTATCTTTCGTTTTTCTTTTCTTTATTTTTTGGGGTTTCACTGCTACACGGTATCACGCCAACATTTTGATCCATTCGAGCCGGATCAACCACCAACAAATTACGAAGTTGTTGCTAATTTGAGCTCTTCCCTATTTTTTTAAAGGAGAAAAACAACATCCCTCACAAAAAACGGCATCATCATCAACATCAACAACGCCAAAATTTTCATCATCATCATCCAAACAAACTAAAAGGTACGTAGTTCAGTGTCCTATTATTGAGCATACCGCGAGTGTTGTCGTTTTTTATTTCGTTTTCCAAAAACAAAATATACATTTTTATTTTTCTAAATTGTTCGCTACACCGCGTACTGGTCGCCCTACAGTTGCTTTACCGTGTGTGTTTCTAATAAAAATCTAATACAGTCCACTCATTGTCGCATATCACTGCTTTAATTTGTTAGCCAGTGATCTATTGTGTAGTGCTTATTTGTTATTTCTCACTAAAGGCTACATATACACCCCCGCATTCTCGTTAACTCCGCTAGCCACTAGTGAGAAAAAGCACTAACAACAATACGAATACTCATCGTGCCCTTTTTCTAATTTCTTTGTTATTCTTAAACCTACCAACCATTTCTATATCGAATCATCTCTCGTTGTTTGGTCGAGTAAACACAACAACAATAATCGAATATTCCACGCGCCTTTTTCTAGCGTCTGTTTATTAACATTCGATCTACCAACAAATAAATTCTCTTCTCCACTATTACTGTTTCAATCTTTCGATTCCCAACACTCACTGTTGGTTCATTCTCGTTGTGTTGTTGATCGGGTGATATCAACAACAAATATCACTCTCGCATTCCAGCCGCCTTGTTTAGTGTGAGCCGACTAACAAACAAACGTACCAACAAGTTCTTACTCTCCCCACACATCTCTGTTGGTTCGTTGTCGTTGGTCTGTTTGTAGTGCGTTAGCCGCTCACTCAACACTGCTTTGTTTTATTTTCTTTTGTGCGGTATTCGTTGTTCACCACTGCACAGTGGGTCCGTATGAAAAATAGTGGATTTTTATAAATAATTTGTTAAAAAAAAAAAAAAATAATTTACAAAAAATTTTTATATTTGTTGGTCTATTGTAGATTTTTGGACCTTTACCAAAAAATACCCTACTTTCGGCATTTTACAAGCGTATTTGAAGCACTAATTTGTGGGTTAATTAAAAACTCTTTTCGGCAATTTCATTGATATTTTTGTATATTTTTTTCAAAAAAAATAGTTATTTGCTTTTACACCAAAAATTAATTGGCTGTGAAATTGTAGGACAATCTGAAATTACGTGCACCCTACTGTCGGTGATAGCGATTTTCAAATTATTTTCGACAATTGTTGTCCCCTTTTTGGAAATATCTTACAATTTGTTGATTTTTGTCGTTCCAATCGACTCTTGTTTTTTTGCTACTTTTTTATTGCCTGGTTTGGATCTATCTATTCTATTCTGTTCATTTTTGGGTAGTTTTGTACATTAGTACCCTACATCTTGCAGACTAATTTCGATAGTTACATCCTCAAATAAAGCAATCTTTGGAATTTCTCTCAATCCTTTTTTGTTGTTTGCTCTTGAATCCATCACGGAATATTGTGTTCAATTTGATTTCAGCTTTCGCACTCTACTGGTAGAACTTAGCTTTCTATTTCTACCTTTTCGAAATTATAAAGACAATTGTAAAATTCGTCGGCACATTTTAGTCTATCTTCTAAAATTTCGTTAGTTCACTTTTCGTTATTTTGCGACACTTGGATTCAATTTGGTCGTGTCCTAAACTTCTGTGTCCACATACATTTTCAGGAATTGATTCGTTTCCCTCTTTCGTCCCCTTACTTCCTCTTAATTCGTTGCAATCATGTCCATCAGTCCTCTAACGCGTTTCATTAGAGCCGCCGACGCTCTCATAAAATACGATTCGTTTTTCGATCAGATCAAACCCGAGAAACTTAATTTGTATAGTCTCGACATACATAGATCTGAAATTTGTGAACTCTGGACTAACTTCAAAACTTATTATGATGATTGCATTGACCACCTGTCGACATCGTCGAGTTCTCAACTCGTAGATAAGAATGTCGTCGAGGGTAAATACGACAGTTCCTTTCGGGCATATCAACATTGCCTTTCGGCAATAAATCAGAAGCTAGACAGACTGAAAGCCTCCAAGCCGTCTTCGCCACTAGTAGTTTCTGTCACGCCTAACCATCCGCCAACAGTTCCTCAACTTGTTTCACCTACAGAGGAATTCCTTGCAAGCACGCCTTCTCCACTGCCAATTCTTTCGAACACATTATCTTCGTTGTCCAATATCTGTGAGGAAAGCAAACCTTCTGGTATACTTTCTAACGAAACCATCACTTCGTCGAAATCCACACCTACTAATCTTGTCAACCATGCTATCGATTCTCAATATCTAACCTTGCCTCCTTGCGACATCGAAATCTTTAGTGGAGATTTTATGTCATGGCCAACATTTCGTGATCTGTTCACCATGCTGTTCATAAATAATTCTCGTTTGAGTGACATTGAAAGATTATGTCACTTGATTCAAAAAACCAGTGGTGAGGCTCGAGAAATTGTTTCGAATTTTCCACTCACCAATCGTAGTTTTTCACTTGCTTGGAAATCATTGCAGGATACTTTTGACAATAAACGTATCCTTGTGAACAATCATCTCAAGTTGCTTTTTGATCTTCCCACATTAGAAAAAGAATCAATCATTGGCCTCAAAACTCTTCAACGTGGAATGAATAGTTGTATTTCCGCCATGTCTGTTTACGATGTAGTAACGGATCATTGGGATCCAATTCTAGTTTTCATTTGTCTGCAACGTTTACCAAAAATTACATTAACACTCTGGGAACAAACTATCAAAGACAAATCATCTCTATCTACTTGGAAACAATTAGATGCGTTCCTTTCAGATAGAATACAAACGTTGTCGTGTCTTGATAATTGGATCAATTCTCCTAGAAAATTGAATTCGCCATTTAGTAGTTCAAGTTCCAAACCACAATCGCGTACTTTCAAACCACAATCGCCTACTTTCAAACCACAATCGCCTAGTTCCACACCACAATCGCCTAATTCCTCCTCCAAATCATTTTATCGTACTTGTGTGATGTGTCCCCAGCAGAGCCATCATCTACGAGTCTGCTCTCGATTTCTAAAACTTTCGTTTGAGAATAGATTCTCATTGGTAAAAAAGCAAGGTCTTTGCATCAACTGTCTATCTCATGGACACCAAGTTAAAAACTGCAATAGTAATCACAATTGTTCGATTTGCAAAAATAGACATCACACGCTACTGCACCGTACACAAAACATAAAGTTGTCAAATTCGTCTAATATTTTGCCCAAAACTCGCTCTAGTTCGATCACTCCCATTCGAAGTTCTCATACTAAATTGGACAATCGGCAAGTTTTGCACACCACTCAAAACAGAAATGTGCTTTTGGGAACTGCCGTTGTAAATGTTGTACATAATCGAAAAAATTATGCCGTTCGGGCTATTATAGATCCCTCGTCGGAAGTCTCGATCATGACAAAGAGACTACAACAAACTGTTGGAATTGATTCTCGCTTTACAAACGCTACTCTGTCTGGAGTAAATAATGCTTCAACCAACACTTCTAAAGAAATTTGTTCATTGAATTTATCCTCACCTAAAAATTCGTTAAATACTCTATCTACAAACGCGTTGGTCGTGCCAAATATTTGTCAAAAATTATTGTCGTTGTCTTCCATTCCAAATCTGCATTCCAAAATATCTCACCTAGATTTAGCGGATACTTCCGATAACAAAGATATCGATTTGTTATTGGGAGCAGATTTATACTCTAAAATTCTATCGGCTGAGTCGCCTCACATTGTTTTGAATTCACTGGTGGCTCAGAAAACTATATTCGGTTATATACTTACAGGACCGATTCCTAGTCAAATTTCGTAGTTGACATAACGAACAACCTTTAATACTAGTTTTTATATCATATTCCAAACTCGCTATTTGTTGTTAATTTGTTGCTCAATAAACTGAACTACTATACCTATTGATGCATTTAATTCAAAATGCAATTACTAACCCTAGTTTAAGTCGCGTACTAATTTAATATCGGTTGCCACGCAGCTAGCGCGGCAAGGTGGGCGGCAATGTTTAAGTTCGATACATTGTTTACGGCAATGTATATGTTCGATACATTGTTTCCCCTTCTACAGCATTACAATTAACCACTTTAATTGGCCGCTCTTCGGAGCCCAATGGGGAAATCTTCTCTGCATATCTTCCAGGAGCCTCATTCGCCTAGTTCGGATTGTAGGGGAGAGTTTCGCTCTCTTCTACTATATCTCCTGGAAGCCATATTCGCTTAGTTCGGATGCAGAGAGGCGCTTTCCAATGCTGTGGTCGTAGTTGTTGATCACGGCCTTGCTGTAGCTTTCTTGCCCATCGCAACATCTCTTGCTTTTTAACTCTCGTTGATTAAACTTGCTTTTTAACTCTCGTAGAGTAAACACTTGCAATCTCGCTTTCGTTGCTAAAGCATCTCTCACTATCGTTAACGCACGCATAAGGTAAAGTCTTGTTTCTCACGAAACCCACCTACTTTACAATAAAGATTGAAAATATTTACTAAACTATCTTTCGTTTTTCTTTTCTTTATTTTTTGGGGTTTCACTGCTACACGGTATCACGCCAACAGTTCCCATATATATTTTCGGCCGATTTAATATAAATGGTACACCAAAGTCCCTAAATACATATATTTCGATTTGCACGAAATTCTGCGTAGCGTACTGAATTAAGTCTTAAATAATGTGTAGTAAGTTTCCTAAAAATCGGTTCCGATTTAGATATAGCTCCAATATATAATTTCGTCCGATTTAATGTAAATGGTGTACCAATGTCCATATAAATCTTTCGATTTACACGAAATTTGGCATAGTGTACTGAAATGAGTCTAAAATGGTGTGTATTAAGTTTCGTGAAAATCGGTTCAGCATTAGATATAGCTCCTATATATTTTTTTCTTCCGATTTTATGTAAATGGTGCAGGGACTTAGCTACATATCTTTCGATTTGCACGAAATTTCGCACAGCGTATTGAATTAGGTCTAGAATGATGTATGTTAAGTTTCGTGGAAATCGGTTCAGATTTTTATATAGCTCCCATATATATTTTCGTCCGATTTATGGTAAATGGTGCATCAAAGTCCCTATATATATTTCGATTTGCACCAAATTTAGCATAGATTACTAAATTAAGTCTAGAATGATGTGTGTTATGTTTCGAGAAAATCGGTTCAGATTTAGATATACCTCCCATATATATTTTTGTCCGATTTTCGGCAAATAGTGCACCAAAGTCCCTATATATCTTGCGATTTGCACGAAATTTGGCACATCGTAGTGAATTAAGCCTAGAATAATGTGTGCTATGATGTATGAAATCGGTTCAGATTTTGATATAGCTCCCATATATATTTTCGTTCGATTTAATGTAAAAGGTGCACCATGGTCCCTATAACTCATTCGATTTGCACGAAATTTGGCATATCGTATTGAATTTTGTCTAGGATGACTTGTGTCAAGTTTCGTGAAAAATCGGTTCAGATTTAGGTATAGCTCCCATATATATTTTCGTCCGATTTTATGTAAATGCTGTACCAAGGTCCCTAAATTTCTTTCGATTTGCACGAAAATTGGCATAGCGTACAGAATTAAGTCTAGAATGATGTGTGGTAAGTTTCGGGAAAATCGGTTCAGATTTAGATATAGCTCCCATATATATTCTCATCCGATTTAATGTAAAAGGTGCACCATGGCCCCTATATATATTTCGATTTACTCGAAATTTAGCATAGCGTACTAAATTATTTTCGTCCGATTTTATATAAAAGTTGCACCATGGTCCCTATATATCTTTCGATTCCCACGAAATTTGGCATAGCGTACTGAATTGAGCCTAAAATGATGTGTGATAAGTTTCGTGAAAATCGGTTCAGATTTATGTATAGCTCCCATATATATGTTCGTCCGATTTTATGTAAATGGTGCACCAAAATCCCTATATATATTTTTCAATTTGCACGAAATTTGGCATAGTGCACTAAATGAAGACCCGATTTATGTGTGATAAGTTTCCTGAAAATATTTTCAGATTTAGATATAAGTAAACGGTGCTCCAAACTCATAATGTTTGTTCGATTGAAGTGGTGAAGGGTATCAAATAGTTGGCCCAGTCCGACTGTTTTACTAACGGTATACCTTCCTCTATAAATCATGAAGTAAAAATCCGATCTTTTATTCCAAAAAAATTAATTTTTATTTTGAATACCTCTTATTGAAAACCTTTATTCTTTTGATCCAAATTGTCATCCCTATTGCACTTTGATATAGAATCGTGTGTATGTCGAATTTATTGATGTTTATATTTGAACTACTGACACCAAATATGTTTGTTTGTGTCCGACTAGTGATACCAGCCAGATGTTGCATACTTCAGGGTGAACGTGAGCTCTGAGGCATGTCAATCGACATGACCATGGTCATCAACATCATCATCATCATCGCCATCTCCGGGGTAATTGAGAAATGCGAATGGACCAATGGGAGATATGACCGCTATAAGGAACAAAGGCGAAACAACAACAAAATGGACTAAATGGTTTGAAACATTTTGTGAAACGAAGTGTTCATAAATGTGTCTTGGGGGGGAGAGTTCGTGGAACAACAGTTATGGTTCCCTTGGGGACAAAAACCACTATGGTTAGTTTGGCGACAAATTCATAAACTGTCTGTGTATATCGGAATATTAACAAATAATTTAGTTTCCTCAAACAATAATTTATCAAAAAAGGAAAAAGGCATCGGAAATACTCATTCGAATGACAAATTAATTTCTTTACAACCGAACAAGAAAATCGGAACAATTTTAACTTTATTTTATTCTTCTAGACATCCCAAATTGGTTTTGGGGGAGAACTTCCTGTCGTCAATTTTCTTTCCATTTTCCCTTCAAATGTTAGGCAATTACAATTTGAATGCTTGCTAATATTTGTATGTAATTGGCAATATAAAAAATAGTTGTAGAAATTGTGATGATGTGTGTGTGTGTGAGTGTTTGAAATACCCAAAAGGGAAATTATGGTGTAAAAATCAACACAAAACTAAAGATTATTATCCTTGACATAAACACGAACGCTCACACATACATATACATGTTTTTGGTGAAAAGTGATAGACATTCTAGCCAGCATGCTGAGATATTGTTACATACACACTCTGTAGTAGTCTGTCTGAATTTCTTTACACACTAACCCAAAATAAATAATCTACTGTTTGAGGGTTGCCGTTTTTCGTGTTGTTATTTTTTATAAAACAAAAACACGAGGGCACTATAATAGAACTTTCCTAGAAAACATATTTTCAGGAATATATCCAGTTGTGGGTACAATGGACAATGGACTTTAGAAGAAATGAACGGTGTTATATACAGTAGTTTTAATCTATTTTCAAAAAATTAAAAAAAAAACAGTGAGTTCAAAAGTCGGACGGGGCCGACAATATGATACCCTTCACCACTTTGGGTGCATACAAGTGCTTGGGTGCATATACAATATCCTGTAGATAAAATCTTTGGATAACCATTGAAATAGAATCGGGCAAAGTGAAATGTGTGATTAACATAGATATTTGAACTAATTAAAAAACCCATACACATACCATTCTGAAATCAGTGACAAATTGCATGTCAAACAGGCAGACTTGGATTTTTTTGGTGTACCAATTATATGAATTGCATTAGCTATGCAAAATTTTTTCTCAATTTGATATGGGAGCTATCTCTAATTCTGAATCTATTTAAGGGGACCCCCCCCTTCTTGGTCTCAAAAAATTTTATTTTGTGACTTGATTAAATTCGAAACTACACTAATTCAAGAATGCCAATTTCAAGTGAAAATTTCAATAATTCTTGAAGATATAGCCGATTTATTGTGATTTTTGAGCGTAGTCAATAATCCTAGTTCATACGAGAGCCAGACATGTGCCCTTTCTAACACCGTTGGAATTTTCGGATTCAGTGAGAAATACGGCATGAAAAATAAGGAAAATTTGTATTCTATGGCGTATATATTTGCCCATGAAGGACATAACCGGAAAAATTTATAATATATCCAAGAGGTGTAGTTGACCTTTAAATTGATACCAATTATATTGTCGTATGTACTCGGATGTGGAAGTTACGCTTAAATAATTACAGGTGCTTACCTACTCAGATATTATTTAATAACCCATTACCACACTAGAGGGCGGAAATATAGCGCTGATCGCTTTCCATGAGGTTCCAGTTATAGTCAAGGACAAGGCCTATAACTTTCGGTGATGATAAGATTATAATTATGGGATGAAGTGGACCGAATACTATGTTTGGTGGCCGAAAATCACAAAGGGTATCGTATGGTCGGCCTCGTCCGACTATACTGCTCTGCTCACTCGTTTCACCAATATATTCGATATATGGAGGCTATGCCGACACAAGAACTTTTTTCGTAATTTTGGTTGGAAAATTCTGCTAAAACATAAAACAATCCGAAACATTTTGAAACCTCTATCTTCAATATAGTGTGCTGTATAGTGGTTTCAACAAACGGACGGACGAGTAGACAGACGGAAATGTATAAATCGACATTTATTTTTTTTCTGATCATTCCTGGAGTCTTACGTGAATACTTCGCATTGTAGTGAACCGTATAAAAATTCGAATGGTACAATTACATACTTACATATAATTGTTTCTTTTTTCGTAAGTCATTTTTGATAATGATCTCTCAGATACGCTCTCCCACACTTACTTTCAATTTACTGTTTATACCCTTCGCCACACTGTGGTACGGGGTATTATGTCTTTGTGCATATGTTTGTAACAGGCAAAAGGAAACGAGATAGACACATGGTTCCTTTTGAGAATATGCATAGAATCACTTTCTGAGTCGATTTATGCATGTCCGTCCGTCCGTCCGTCCGTCTGCCCGCCCGTCCGTCTGTAGATGTTAAATTGTAAACAAAGTACAGGTCGCATTTATGACACGATTTGGATGAAATTTGGTACAGGTCACTTATTTGGCCCAAGGACGAACCCTATTGAAATTGGGAAAAATCGGTTCAGATTTAGATATAGCTCCCTTATATATTTGTGTCCAATTTAAGGTAAATGTGGCACACAAAGTCCCTCCATATCTTTCGATTTGCATGAATTTGGCACAGAGTACTAAATTAGGTCCAGAATGATGTGTGCCAAGTTTCGAGAAAATCGGTTTAGATTTAGATATAGCTCCGATATATAGTTTCGTCCGATTTAAGGTAAATGATGCAACAAAGTCCCTATATATCATTCGATTTGCATGAAATTTGGCATATAGTACTGAATTAGGTGCAGAAATCGGTTCAGATTTAGGTATAGCTCCCATATATAGTTATGTCCGATTCTATGTTAATGGTGCACCAAAGTTCCTATATACCTTTCGATTTAGGTGCAGAAGTCGGTTCATATTTAGATATAGCACCCATATATAGTTATGTCCGATTCTATGTAAATGGTGCACCAAAGTTCCTATATACATTTCGATTTGCAAAAAGCAAAAAAAAAGTATGAAATAGATTGCAGAATGACATGTGTAAGGATTGATGTTAGTCGCTTTACTTATAGATAAAGATCGCATTTTTAAGTACGTTCAATTTCATGTCAATGTTCCTTCGAAAAGACGACATCTGTAAAGATACATATGTAGAATATCCCCAAAGTGTTGAAGGGTATCATATAGTCGCCCAGTCCGACTTTACTACTTTCCTTACTGGTATAAGTATGTGGTTATGTATATATGTATGTTCATAATTATCAGAACTGGTTCTTGTTTTTACTTGTTTTAATGAACGAAATCATTAAGTTCAAACTCCTCCCTATCCAGATAGAACAGACATACGATCTTTAGAGGACATTGGAAATGAAATCGGACGAATATAAATGTGTGATTTAAATAAATATTTGAACCTATTCCAAAACCTCATAGACATACCATTTTGAGATCTATGAAATATTCCAAGTCAAACAGGGAGATTTGGATAAAACCGAGTAAAATTATGTATTTATGTAAATCTAGACCGATTTTTCCCAATTTCATAGGGTTCGTTCTTGGGCCAAACAAATGAGCTGTACCAAATTTCTTCCAAATCGGATTACAAATGCGACCTGTACTTTTTACTTCAATTATAGTAAAAGAAGTTTTTATTCGATCTTTAAAGATCATAATATTTTATTTAAAAATTAGAATAAGTGCGAAGATAAGAGAAAGTCTTATTATATGAATGACATTCAAAAAATTGTGCGTTAATGAAGTATGGAATTTGTCTGCATACGAAACGAGCAAACTCATAGAAAGTTCGAAGATAATGGGAAATCGTATAACGGACTGCCAAGAAATTGTGTTACGTCTGTTTTTATTTCCCCAGCAAGAAGTTTATGACCTTTGATAATATTGGTATGGTTCAATTTTGTATGGCACCAAATACCGCCCAAATCATGATGTGACTCATAACTGAAAACTTTTTAAAACCACTTTTTATATTAAATTTATAATTTCTATACCTTGAATGCATAAATCTGCCCTTTTGCAAATTTAAAGTTATATTAAGGGTTTTACAACATCAATTATTTATTATGGGGTTTTATAGAACCAGAACTGTTAAAATAGGACCTTCTTTTTACAATGTTGGGACATATTCTGACTGTCCCAATTTAGGGATATTAAAGCTCCTAGTCGAATGTTTCTAACCCATATTTCTAAAATCTTATTTAAACTGAATTATTTAAGAATGTTGCAATTCCCTCATTTCGATCCATTAGCTTACGGATTAGGAATTTACCACATCATTAGGCCTCGCATGCTCATAATTGTCTCTCCATATAGCACTTACCCTTAGTATTTCCCAATATTACCCTCCTTAGTACAATTTTGTTTATTTTACTAGATTTCCAATGGCAAAATGGTCTTAAATGGCAACATTGCATTGCATGTCCCCCCAAGCTTTGTCCAACTAGAAAGAAAGAAGAAAAAACGAAACACACAAAAAAATATAAATAAATTGGAAACAATTACAGAATGGAAACAATTTTGGGAAACATTCTTGAGAAGTGATAACATAACGACCGTCAACAAAACCCAAATTGAAACGTTACACAGAGACACCGACACTAAGACCATTTTCATGGACCTCACACTATGCTATCCACCCCTCCCTTGACATCAATTTAGAATTTTGGACGAAAGCAACATCAACGAGCACGAAAACGAGGACACAAGGAAAGGACAATAAAGTGTCATCAATTCGTTATGTTCGAAATGACTTTAAAGGATTTTGCCTTGATGCTTAGTTAAAGTTATTGCTGACACTCAGAGTTTGGTTGTGTTTGGCTGTCTGTATGGGTAAGTGTGTGTGTGTGTGTCTGCTGCCATGCTGTGCTCTACTGTACTGAGCACAATGATGATACGGTGTCGAATGGAATTGAACTGAAAACTGAACGAAGAAAGAAGAATAAGCAGGGAATACTAGTCAAACTTGAGTTAACATCAAACTAAAAATAAAAAAATAATTCAACAACAGTAAGCCAGTGAACCGACCATCCATCCAACCTCCAACCAATCACTCACTCAGTCAGTCACCCAGCCAGCCAGTCAGTGGGGCAGCAGGCAGAATGACAGCCAGGCAATGTAGTCATTCGGTCGACAAAATAGATTTATATTTAAATTTAAGAGATTTATTCTTATCTTAATGGAAGGACATCATTGTTTAATCTATTTTTATAGAAAATAGAATTTAAAAGGATTTTTTGTTTTATTTCCATTTTTCATTTTTTCGGTAGAGAGAAAATCGTTTTTAAGTCGTATTTTTAGTTTTCGATTTTTTTGGTTTGTTACTTGGTGTATTTATGAATGGACACTTTTTTAAATTGATGATGGACACGTGGATGGAATAGGAAAAAAATAAATAAACTGACGTCATAAGCCGATATATAATTTTTTATATACTAATAAATTGAAATAAATAGTTTTTATGGAAAGTGTTTTCTAAATTTAAAAATTAAAAATTTTTTTGAACGTCACAGGCACATTTCTAAATGCTTAATAAATCAATTGTTTAGAAAGGGATTGGAATAATGACTGATTCCATTTTTTTTCAGAAGAAACAAAAATGTTGACTTTATTAAAGTCACCGGAAGTACTTAGTGTTTCCCAAACAGACCTCCCCGCGATGTCACCTTATGTACCTATTTTCAACACCCGTTGTAATAGAGAGCTGATATGTACCGCGAATTCTTAAGAACTATAAAAAATGCTTTGAGGCGTCGGGTAAGTTGCCCACACTTATTGTGAAAAAACAACAAAAAAGAAAACCAAACCCCCCAATGTTGATGACCCCCACAAATGTATAAAGGGCCACGATCTGCGAATCTGCACGTTGAATGTGCGCACGTTGTACAGAACAGGTGCAGGTTTCGCTTTGGCGGATGTACTCAAGAAGTACATAGCCGATATCATTGCCTTATAGGAAATGTGATGGCGCAAGTAAATCAGATAATTACGCCCTGTATTATAGCTGTCGTGAAACGAGACATGAATTGGGCTGCGGATTTATGGTTAATAGGAGAATAAAAAACATCGTCTTCATATTCACTCCAGTAGATAATCGATTTGCTATAATCCGTATAAAAGCGAAGTTCTTCTACATCACTCTAATTTGTGTCCATGCTCTGACCGAAGGCAAAGATGAGCGGACCAAAGCATATGACCGCTGCCCTAGTCATGACATTAAAATTCTGCTAGGAGATTTTAATGCAAAAATCGGAAAGGAAAATATTCTTGGCCCCACCGTTAGAAAATTCAGCCTCCATAAAGAAATATCCTACAACGGCGTGAGGTTAATTGACTTCTCAGCAATAAACATGGTAGTTAGCAGCACCAGATTCAAGCATCTCGATATACACAAGGCCACCTGGATTTCTCCCGATCAAGCAACGATAAATCAAATTGATCATGTTGTGATAGACGGAAGGCAGTCATCCAGTGTTTTAGATGTTCGATCGATCAGAGGAACGAATATCGATTCGGATCACTACCTTGTAGCAGCCAAGGCTCGCACTCGTCTTAATGTAATAGCAAAGGTGCGATCTAATGTAATACGTAAACTTGACGTCAAAAAGATGAAAACACAACAGGTAGCAGAGGCCAACTCCGGTCAACTTACCCATCTGCTTGACGAAAGCGCTTATTGACCTGATAAAAATATAGCAGTACAATGGCAAATAATTGTCAACTACCTACAAACTGCAGCAAAAGCCACACATAAGTCACAGAACACCATCAAGAAAGCAATGGTACGATCAGGAGTGTCGTAATTAGGGTTTGGGAATTCCCGACTTTTTTATTCCCGGGAAATCGGGATTTTAAATCGGTTTTTAAATGAGCATCTTCCACTTATACACACATTAAACTCTCCCGTCATAGTTGTTGTATTATGGATAACAAATAATAGGACGGATGGATCAACGGATCCATTCTGTTTATGCCTTAAGCATTGAACTTTTTAAGTCCTTTTTACTATCGGGAAATCCCGGGAATATCGATGTGAAAAAAATCGGGAAATCCCGGCAATACCTGGGACGGGAATTCCCGGCCCCAAACCCTAGTCATAATGCTACTGATGTGAAAAACTCTGCGTGTAGGGAAACCCTGCAAATAGTAGAAACGCGCAATGCGAGAGAGAATTATCGTGAGAAAAGGAGAGAGGAGAAACGCATTTTCAGAAAAAAAAGATCAAGAAAAACGTGAGCGTGAGTAAATCGATGTGCAGGAGTTGGAATGAAGTCCGGAAATTTTACCAAGGAGTAATACACCAAACCGAAGGCTTTGGTGCAGGCAAATGTTCCTGTAGAGATGAAGAAGCAAACCTGGTGATAGATAAAGACAGCGTATTGTGGATCTGGAAGGATCATTTTGAAAAGCTTCTGGTATCAAATAGTGGCGGTGAATAAGATATCCATAAGAGATGACGATGTAGAATGTATACCACCTAGAAAGATGAGACCAGACTAGCAATCAATCGAGTGAAGTGTGATAAAGCAGCAGGAGCCGATGGGCTACCGGCCGAACTATTCAAGACTGGTGGTCAGATGTTAGTCAGAATCATGCACCAGCTGATTAGTACAATTTGGCTAGAGGAATTCCCAATGATTGGAACCTCAGCATTCTGTGTAACGTGCACAAAAAGGAGACAAGCAGGATATAAAGTGCTATCCAGCGTGCTGTGTGAACGACTGAAGCCAACGGTCAATGAAATTATTGGACCGTACCAATGCGGCTTCAGACCTGGCAAATCCACCATTGGTCAGATTTTACTCTGCGCCAAATCCGGGAAAAGACCCGCGAAAAACACATCGACACATTCCACCTATTCGTCGACTATAAATCCGTATTCAACAGCAAAATTAATACGGCTATACAGGATAATGTTAAGTGGCACAAGGTCAACAGCTAAAGTCTGAAAAGACATATCTGAGCCCTTCAATACCGTACGCGGATTCAGACAAGGTGACAGTTTGCGTGTGATCTTTTTAACATCTTGGTGGAAAAGGTCACACGAGACACAAAGATGATAGATATAATGGGTCGAATATTACAAGCGGCAACAGCCACCTTTGGACAAATTGAGAAGGAGTCTGCCACAGTGGTTCTGGAAGTAAATGGAGAGAAGACAAAGCTCATGGTATCACCGCGCAAGACGTTCAGTAGACTCGGACCAACTGTTGAACTTGAGAACTACAGCTTCGAAGTAGTCACTGCCATAAATAAAAATAATGATATTAGTTTTGAAATTCGGAAAAGTATAGTGTTGGCCAACAGATGCTACTATGGTCTAAGAAAGCAGTTTAGAAACAAAGCCACCTCCCGCCAGACCAAACTCACACTTTACAAGACGCTGATACTACCCGAGCTGTTATAGGGATCTGTAGATTGGGTACTTGCGCAAGCAGATGGGCAGCTCTTGGGTGTTTTAGAGAAAAATTCTCCGAAAGAGAATTGAATCAGTCGTATCGAGCTGCAGCGACTACGGTGGCTAGGCTATGTTGTGCGAAAGGATGAGAATGCCTCAGTTCAAAAGGCATAAAAAAGCGAGCCTACTGATGGTTCACGCAGAGGGGGAACGCCGCGAATTAGATGGAAAGGCCAAGTAGAAGACAACATCTCGGAACAGGGTCTTTCAAATTGGAGGAGATGCTCACAAGACCGACGAGCTTGGAAATCTTTTTTAAACTTGGCTTATGGAACAACCGTTCTGTAACAAGCCAGCTAGTAACTAAGTACCATTTTTATCATCGGTATACTAGATGATCCTAAGACCAATATTTTGTGGTATTACAAAATGTTGATCTAAAAAAGCATATAATATCCTAACAAAATAATTGTGTAGGGTATACTACATTTTTTTTAACTTTTCATTTCAATAAAATGTGTATTACAATTTAAGTGTTCTCTAATTTTGCCACTTCACCACCTCTGAATTTTGTATTCGCATACTCCATTGAGTTAAGGACTTCATTATAATAAATATGAACTCTTGATGGTAAACTTATTTTATTTAACACATCCATTGAACTTTTCACAAACGAATGAACGCAACACCTTCCAATGTTTGCTATTTTTTTCTACAATTGAATGGCATCGTTATGCTCCCTCTGGCAGTAAATATCCTCTCATCCCTTCTCCATCTAACATTTTTTCCTCTAAAGACTTGCAAATGTTAGCCTTTCATTGTTTGCTTTAAGCTTGATTTAGTTTTGTTTGATTTTTCACTTGTCGTTGAATTCGTTCTCTTCAGCAGCATTTGTTTAGGCTTTTGACGGTTTAGAAAGGGGATAGGGAGGGAACCAACAAACACCATCAATATTGGCTTTGAATGAGTAGTAGTAGCAGAAGAAGTGTTGATTTATGATTTATGAAAATATTTAACAACATTCTACTTCGTCTTCTTCTTGTTAAGCATAATTTGATGTTAATTTAGTGTTTACACTTCAAAATTTCCATTCCGCTCCCGCCTCCTTGTAAAATAATTTTGGACCACAAAATTCTTAATAATCAGTAGTTGAAAATTGAGAAATATTTTGTGCATAAAATTCAATGACTTGAAAACGCCTTCCATCAGTAAATCGACATTATTATGAGATGCGAATATGGGTGGCGTGTGAAAGGCAAGAGGAAATGTTGTGTGCATAAAACAGTGGTAGAGGATTTTTAAAAAATATAATATCACTGACCATTTATAAGCATGGATTTTTTTAAATATTTTTTTTTATGAACCAAGAGGGGATTTTTTGAAAATAATTTTTCATTGACCCACTGTAACTGTAGATTATCTTAAAAACATTATTTTCGAGTTTTACAAAAATATTTTTCAAGGCGCCCTAGAAAGGTGTAGTTTTTAAAAAAACATTTTTCATGGGACAACTATAAGCTATCTTCTGAAAGGAATTGAGATAGAGTGCTGAAAATTAGCACAGGATTGTCTTTTGCTTACAGGCAGGTCAAATTCGAATATTGTATATATTGGTCCACGGTTAGGCATAGCTCCCTGTAAGGATACCTCCAATTATCGGTATTTTGGGGTTCTGAAAAACGTTTTGAACCGAATTCGCTGAAATTTGCTATATTGGGTACCAACTTTCAACACAAAAAATTATAAATACAAGTCCATTTTTTCTGGTAGCCCCTATATAACGGTACCCCTCAATATCCATTTTGGGGGAGGGGGGGGGGGGGTGGTTTCGATCGTATTTGTCCACCGAATTGGCTGTAACTTAGTAATTTAGTATTTTGTATTATTAATAGGTACCAAATCTCTCCACAAGAAGTTATGAATATTGGTCTATTTTTCCGGATAGCCCCCATATAAGGGTACCCTCAATTTTCGGTATTTTGGAGTTCCTGAGAGAATTTTCCAACCGATTTCGCTGCAATTTCGTATTTTGTAGTCGTATATGGTAATAAATCTCCGTATCAAAATTATTAATATTCGCCCACTTTTTGGAGTAGTCCCCATATAACCCCCTTTCTATACCCTTCACCACACTGTGGTACAGGGTATTACGTCTTTGTGCACATGTCTGTAACAGGCAAAAGGAAACGAGATAGACACGTCCGTCCGTCCATGTATTTTTGTGAACAAAGTACAGGCCACACTTATGATCTGATTTGGATAAAATTTGACATAGGTCACTTATTTGGCCCAAGAACGAACCTATTGAAATTGGGAAAAATCGATTCAGATTTAGATATATCTTCCATATATATTTTCGTCCGATTTAAGGTAAATGGTGCACTAAAGTACCTAAATATATTTCGATTTGCACGAAATTTGGCACAGCATATTAAATTCAGTCTAAAATGATGTGTGCTGAATTTCGTGAAAATCGGTTCAGATTAAGATATAGCTCCCATATAAATTTTCATCCGATTTTATGTAATTGGTGCACCAAAGTCCCTATATATCTTTCGATTTGCACGAATTTTGAAGTACTGAATTAAGTCTAGAATGATGTTGCTAAGCTTCGTGAAAAGATCCATAGCTTGGCCGATTGACACAATGTACAGAAGTAAAATAAATTAGTCTCTGGCATCGGTTCAGATATAGACATATAACGTCAGTTAGGATACATATGTGGAATATACCTAAAGTGGTGAAGGGTATCATATAGTCGGCCCAGTCCGATATAAAAAACTAGAACGTAAAGTTCGATAATGAACTATATATAGCCCAAAGTTTTTGGTTATATTGACCCTTTATGGGGGTGGTACAGGAAAGGAGTGGACCAATGGGTCCAATCTTCAAACTGATCTAGGCTTGGGTAAAGGTAAGGTTGTACAAAGTTTGGTACAAATCGGACTTTCCATTCGCCTGATATTGGATTTATAAATACTGAAAATTTTGACCCTTGTGGAGAAGGTACCAAAAGGAGTGGACCAATGGGTTCCATCTTCCTAATTGATCTAGGTTTTCTAAATATGGTTCAAATCGGACATTCCCTTCGCCTGATATTGGATTTATAAATATTGAAAATGTCGACCTTTTGTGGAGGAGGTACCAGAAGGAGTGGACCAATAGGTCTCATCTTCCTACTTGATCTAGGCTTGGTTACGATAATACTTTGTACAAAGTTTGGTTCAAAGTTTGACGTCCCACACAATTTTGTGTGGGACGTCATCTTCAAACCTGAACTAACTTTGGAAGAAATAATAACATGTGCAAAATTTGAATGATATCCATCTTTTCTGAAACGGATTTGGTCCAAAGAAACATGGTGTCTAGAAGCAATATTTCGATGAGGCACATTTTCATCAGATCAAAGTATATATCCTTTGATCTGATGAAATCATTAGCCATAATGCTGAGAGTATAAATATCAATTAAAAATTACTGGAATTTGTATTTGGTGTACATTATGGTTTACATAGGTCCACTATTTGGTATGTTCCATATATTTTCATTTCAAGTACCTTTCAGTATACCTATGGTGGAGGGTACACAAAGTTCGGCCCGGCCGAACTTAACGTTTTTTCACTTGTGTAAGACTAATATTTCAAGGGGTGAATTGTCTTCTTCCAAATTCCACACCACTGTTCAGCACTTCATTTTTATTTACATTCAACATAGTTGAGATTTGTCGTCATCAAATCGTTTCAATGAATCAGCCAATTAGGAAGACTAACAACTAAGTCGACGGATAAGTGCATGCTGTTGATTTTGGCTTAGTTCGTCTTGTATGTGTTTAGGCATGAATTACAAAAGTTGTCGGGGTGAAGAAGGATTTCAAGGAGAGATGCACACAACTATTCTCTATAACCAATTAAAATTTCAATATTAATTCATAGGGCTGGCTGTAACTTGCAAAAGCCTTGGTTAACTTCTGTGCAAACAATGGAGGGTGAAATGTTAAAGAAGATAACTAAAATTTCTGGAATTAAAATTATATATAATATTTCTAAGAAAATAAAAAAATTGTTTACCTCAATACACATTTAAATTTTATTTTTTGGAATCTGGAAGTTCCAAAACTTCATTAAATATTTATTTATTGATATTGATTTTATATATTTATTTATTTGTTTCATTTATTATTTGTACAGATGAGTTAATTTGCATTTTACAATCGACTTCATTTAACATTTGCATTCATTTGAATTTCTAATTTAAAAGTTTATTTTTAACATCACAGTCGTGATTCGTTTCACTTTTTTCAATTTATAATTCTATCTTGACTGCAGCTTTTAGAAAAAAAGGAAACACCAAATGAAAGTAATGAAAAAGGATGCAACGTAAAACAAAATTAATGGCATCTAAATCCACCTATTCAATATGGACTTTTTTGCGCTGCCTTTCAAATGTTTCCTCGCCATTCTGTTTTTCATCATGGCAATTTTCTTCTTCTATAAAAAGAGTGTGCGTAAAACATACCCGGCTACCTATTTTAACAGTTATTGAGTATTGCCAACAGAGGCTTTATTTTTCAATTTTCATCATCTATGATGGTGGAATAGTTAGGTTTGATATGTAGCAAGGGAAAACACTACAAAAATAGGCACTTAGGCATATATGAGACATTTATGTATGCAAATATGTAATTTTAAATGAAAACACAAAAACAATTTTTAACCAGTAAGGAAATTAGTAAAGCCGGACTGGGCCGACTATATGATACCCTTCACCACTTTATGTATATTGTACATATGTATCCTAATAATTTCATGTCAATTTTCCTCGAAGGAACACACACGTTTCTGCAACCTATGCTAAATTCAATTTCAATCCGGCAGATTAGGATTGTTTGCGTACAATGGGACAAATTTATGGAAATCGATTTTTAGCAAATAGTCTTAAAAATATAGTCTTAATTAGACACCCGTTCGAAATATATAAGGTAAATATATCGAAATATATAAAGTTCGTGTCCACCCGACAAATATTAGGAGTTTGGTGCACCATTTGCCTAAAATCGGACGAAAATATATGTGTTGGTCCTATATATAAATCTGAACCGATATTCTCAAAACTAAACACACATAATTCTAGACTCAATTCAGTACGCTATGCCACCTTTGGTGGAAATCGAAAGATATATAGGGATTTTGGTGCAACATTTACATTAAATGGTACGAAAATATATATGGGAGCTATATATACCTTAACCGAATTTCAGGTTTATCATCATTCATCATTCTAGACGTAATTTTGTACGCCATGTCAAATTTCGTGAAAATCGAAAGATATGTATAGGGGTTTGGTAAACCATTTACATTTCTAAATCTGAACCGAGTTTCTCGGAACTTAACACACATCACTCTGGACCTAATTCAGTACCCTATGCCAAATTTCGTGCAAATCGAAAGATATATGGGGACTTTGGTGGCCATTTTTCCTTAAATCGTACGAAAATATATATGGGAGCTATATCTAAATCTGACCCGATTTTCTCGGAACTTAACACACATCATTCTGAACCTAATTCAGTACCCTATGCCAAATTTCGTGCAAATCGAAAGATATATGGGGACTTTGGTGGCCATTTTTCCTTAAATCGGACGAAAATATATATGGGAGCTATATCTAAATCTGACCCGATTTTCTCGAAACTTAACACATATCATTCCAGGCTTAATTCAGTACGAGATGCCAAATTTCGTGCTAATCGAAAGATATATAGGTACTTTTCTGCACCATTTACATAAAATCGGACGAAAATATATATATATATATATATCTTAACCGATTTTTGCGAAACTAAGCACACATCATTCTGGACCTAATTTAGTACGCTATGCCAAATTTCGTGCAAATCAAAAGATATATAGGGACTTTGGTGCCTATATCGGACGAAAATATATATGGGAGCTATACCTAAATCTGAACCGATTTTCACCAATTTCAATAGGGTTCGTCCTTGGGCCAAATAGATGAGCTATGCCAAATTTCATCCAATTCGAATCATAAATGCGACCTGTACTTTTTTTACAATTTAACATGGACAGACGGACGAACATGCATAAATCGACTTAGAAAGTGATTCTATGCGTATTCTCAAAAGGAACCATGTGTCTATCTCGTTTCCTTTTGCCTGTTACAAACATATGTACAAAGACGTAATACCCTGTACCAAAGTGTGGTGGAGGGTATAAACACGACCAGTTGTCTACGATTTTTTTAATATCCAAAAATATGGGCCAATGGACGTCTGTGAATTTATTTCAACTGATTTTTTGTCATTTTTCTTTAGAAAATAATAGGACGTGGAATTGCGAATTGTTTTTTGCAAAAGTGTCTACTTTTTCCATCAAAAAAAAATCGAACCTAAGAGTCTTCTTTAGAAAAATAGACCAACTGTGTCCGATAATAAGAGATCCCTAAGGATCTATGACTATATATAAAATCTTCCTTTCGGACTTTTGTATATAAAAGACCTTCGGTTGAACTTCTTTATATGGTATACCTCCTAAGTGTCCTCCGTAAATAAATATACAACCTGACTTATTCATATTTAATAAAATATTTGTAAAATACCCACACTCATAGCTAGTCTTTTAAAACAAATATTATTGCAATCAATTAAAAGCACTATGCAAAGTAGACTTACCTCTACAATCTCTTCGTTGCTAAAAAATTGTTGGTTTTGATCATAGTTGGGCAGACTTGCACACCAGCGTTGATGGGTTCTCTTTACATTTTTTGATGTTAAAACAAAAATGAACATTAATGAAATTTTTTTCCGAAATTTTTTAATGAATTTATTTTTTGAACTCCCTCGGATATTATTTATGCTTTAAAAATATTGAATTGAATAAATTCCGAAGAATAATTCATGTTTTTATTTTCCCTTAAACATTTTTTAAGAGAATGAATTTATTTTTTGAACTTCCTTGGATATTATTTATGCTTTTAAAATATTAAATTTAATAAATTCCGAAGAATAATTCATGTTTTTATTTTCCCTTAAACATTTTTAAGAGAAATTTTGCCCATCATTGGTCTAATGCGGTAATGTCTCCCACCATACAACCAAGGAAGTTCAAAAAATAAATTCATTCTCTTAAAAAATGTTTAAGGGAAAATAAAAACATGAATTATTCTTCGGAATTTATTCAATTCAATATTTTTAAAGCATAAATAATATCCGAGGGAGTTCAAAAAATAAATTCATTAAAAAAATTTCGGAAAAAAATTTCATTAATGTTCATTTTTGTTTTAACATCAAAAAATGTAAAGAGAACCCATCAACGCTGGTGTGCAAGTCTGCCCAACTATGATACAACCCAACAGAGGAAGAATTAATTGTTGTGCTCTCCATCCTTACTCTCTGCAATAACAACTAGAAAATTCTAATAACCTTGCATGATTGATTACTTGCCTCTCATTAAGGCAGTTATTTGTTGTTGTCTCCCAGTGCTAACAAAACTCCAATTTTGTTTTTGTCTCAGAGATATGAAACAGAAAACACAATTACTTACATACTCACCTTACCTCCCCCAACAGAATCCCCTTTGATTTGCTCACCACCTTCACTCTCTGCAATAATAACAACAACAACTATTTTTCAAACTGCAATAAGTGTGCGTAATTTGATTTGTGCTCCCTGGTATGTTTGTTGTTGTCGTTTCCTAGCAATACCTTTTTATTTGTTGCTCATCGGCATTTTAGTTATGCGCGAACATTTTACTGACCGGTCGTGTTTTTTTATGCGTGGAGTTATTTTACAGAAATTAATTAGACAATTTGAATACTTTATTGGAAAAAAATCATGAAGTGTATTGTTTATATTCATAATAATATTCGTGAATCGTCAAAACGAGACTAATTGAAACTAGGTAGATTATTTGACATTTGAAGTGTCCAAAGAATATTTCTCTGAATGATCTACAATTAATTCCTGCGTCGATTGTTTTGAGTTTGCGTGCATCGTCGTCGTGCTTGCTACGAAGTATGGTGGTGTGGAGAGGGTTTTTTTCGAGAATGTTCGCATTTCCAAATGAAATAACCATGGTAAGTGCAGTTCGTGGTATGGTTTACATTGGTACATAAATATTAAAACATAACGTGAATATGCATCAGCTAATTGGTATTTGGAAGCTTTTGTGCTCGTGTTTTAATTAACTCGCTGTAATTTTATATTTTGGATTCATATCTGCATTACTTACATACTTAGCTGGATTGCTACAGAACGGCTGTTCCAAATGCCGAGCTTAAAAAAGATTTCCAAGCGCGTTGGTCTTGTTCATATCTCCTCCAATTTGAAAGACCACGTTCCAAGATGTTGTTTTCTAATTTGTCTTTCCATCTAATTCGTCGCCTTCCCCTTCTACGGGAACCACCAGTAGGCTCGCTTTTATATGCCTTTTGAGCTGGACCATTCTCATTCATTCGCACAGCATGGCCTAGCCACCGTAGTCGCTGCAGCTCAATACGACTGACTATGTACAAGTCCGCATATAAATTGTAAAACTCATAATTCATTCGGCGCCGATATTCACCGTCGACGCAGATCGGTCCGTAGATCTTTGGGAGAATTTTTCTTTCAAACACCCCAAGAGCTGCCTCATCTGTTTGCACAAGTACCCATGTTTCAGATCCATACAATAGCACGGGTAATATCAGCCTCTTGTAAAGTGTGAGTGGAGGAGGTGTCCTTGTTTCTAAACTGCTTACTTAGACCACAGTAGCATTTCAAAACTGATGTCATTCGTTTTATTTATGGCGGTACCAAGGTATATAAAATTGTTAATTACCTCGAAGCTGTAGTTCTCAAGTTCCACAGTTGGTCCGAGTCTACTGGACGTCTTGCGCGTTGATACCATCAGCTTGGTCTTCTCGCCGTTTACTGCCAGACCCACTTTGGCAAACTTCTTCTCAATTTATTCAAAGGTGGCTGTTACCGCTCGCAATGTTCGACCCATTATATTGATGTTATCGGTGTAGGCGAGTAACATGTGTTGTTTGGTGTACAGTGTGCCATTTCTGTTCACCTTTGCGTCTCGTATGACCTTTTCCAGCAGGATGTTTAAAAGATCACACCTTGTCACCTTGTCTGAATCCTCGTTCGGTATTGAAGGGCTCCGATAGGTCCTTTCCGACTTTAACTGCTAACCTTGTGCCACTTAAAGTTATCCTGCATAGTCGTATTAATTTTGCAGAAATGCCAAACGCAGGCATGGCTTTAAACACCTCTGAACTGATAGGTCGACGAATAGGTGGAATGTGTCGATGTGTTTTTCGTGGGTCTTTTCCAGGATTTGAAAATCTGGTCAATGGTGGATTTGTCATGTCTGAAGCGCCATTGGTATGGTCCAATAATGTCATTGATCATTGGATTCAATCGTTTAAACAGCACACTGGATAGCACTTTATGTGCGATGGGAAGAAGACTATAGACGAATTGTTTGGCACATATCGTCTTGTCTCTTTTTTGTGCATGGGACACAGAATGCTGAGGTTCCAATCATTGGGTATGCATTTCTCTAGATAAGTTGTACTAATCAGCTGGTGCATGCTCGCTGGTCAGGACCACCAGTCTTAAATAGTTCGGTTGGTAACCCATCAGCTCCTGCTGCTTGGTTGTTCTTTAGCCGATTAATTGCTATTTTGACTTCATCTTGGCTAGGTGGTATACAATCTATACTGTAATCTCTTTTTGGTTCTGGGGTATCTTCTTAACGGCCACTATTTGATACCAGAAGCTTTTCAAAATGTTCCTTCCAGATCATTATCACGCTCTCTGTAACTGCCTGCATCAAAATCTTCGGTTTGTTGTTTTACTCATTGCCAAGGTTTCCGGACTTTATTCTGACTTCAATACATCTCGATTTGCTCACGTTTTTCTTGTTCTTTCTTTTTTTCTGAAAACACTCTCTCCTTTTCTCCCGATAATTCTCCATCACATTTACGTGTTGCTGCTGCCTGCCGGGTTGCCCTATACGCTGCGTTTTTCATATCAGTAGAATTACGACACTCCTGAATGTACCATAGGTTTCTTGGTGGTGGTTTTTGGTACCCAATTGTTCCTTTTGCTGCAGTTTGTAGGGAGTGGGCAATTCTTTGCCATTGTGCTTCTATATTATTATCGGGACCAGAAGTGCTTTCGTCAAGCAGGTAAGTTGAGCGGAGTATGCCTCGGCTACCTGTTCTGTGTGCAGCTTTTTGACGTCGAGTTTCCGTGTTGTGTTAGATCGCAACTTTGCTGCAACATTAAGGCGAGTGATCCCCGCTCCTCGGATCAATCGAACGTCTAATACACTGGATGAATGCCTTCTGTCTATCACAACATGATCAATCTGATTTCTCGTTGATGATCAGGAGAAATCCAGATGGCCTTGTGTATATTGACATGCTTGGTACTGCTAACTACCATGTTTTTTACTGCCGCGAAGTCAATCAACCTCATGCCGTGTTGGCTGTTTCTTCATGGAGGCTGAATTTTCCGACGGTGGGTCCAAAGATATTTTCCCTTCCGATTTTTGTATTAAAATCTCCTAGCAGAATTTTAATGTCATGGCCAAGGCAGAAGTCATATGCTGTTTCTAGGCGCTCGTAAATATATCTTTGGTCTGATCAACTTTGTCTTCGGTCTACATCAGTCAGCAGAAATAAGACTGATGTAGAAGAACTGATTTAATTTATATTTTGATTTACTTACGCCAGTCCCTTTCCATCGCATTTCCTGTAAGGCAATAATATCGGCTTTGTACTTCTTGAGTACATCCGCCAAAGTGAGAACTGCACCTGTTCTGTACAATGTGCGCACATTCCATGTGAAGATTCGCAGATCTTCGTTCTTTATACGTTTGCGGGAGTCGGCAATATTAGGTGGGTTTGGTTTTCATTTTTCAATCCTTTCGTACAAAATCAAATTATAACAAATTTAGTACCATTTAATGAACTTATGTATGATGCCTCCATATCTCAATTCTACACTCCAAGAGCAAGCATTATTCCAAATTTTAGGTTTCTAGCTCTATCCGTTCACCCAAATCCAAATTGTATCAAATCTCGTGCCGTTTAGCAATTTTCGTACACATAAATACAAATTGCCAAAGCTATCACCTTATGTTTTCGAACTTTCGTACTTTTCGTACACTTATATGCCGATTTTCCAAAAAACCCTTTTGTTCATCTTTCGATCTTCCCATCAGTGACTCACATTCCAAATTTCAGAATTTTAGCTCCTATGGTAATATTAATTTCAAATTCCAGCTCCACCCGTTGCTTCATATTCGAATTATTACTGTATGTATCCATAAGAACGCACTTCCAAAAATACCTCTTTATATCGACCCTATTTGTTTACTAGATGCCAATAATTCAAAAAATATTTCACTCATGTATACACACCATAAATAAATCATCTCAATCACTCGCATTTCTAACCGTTTAAATTCATCACATTGTTTGAACATTGACAACACTGTTTTTCTCCCAACTGCATCCAACTTCAGTTGTCAATCTTTAAAAAAGACCGATCGGTTGTGATTTCTGTTTGTTACATATAAATCATTAAGTTAAATGCGCAAATAGCTCTAAATGAAATAAAAATATAAAGAAAGTACAAATCCATTGCGTGGAAATAAAATATTTGTCAAATTAAAGTGTTTTCTATTGTATAAAATGGTTCTAAATTAGAAGTTCTAATTAGACAAAAGTGTCTGCTGTTTGACTGTTCTTGAGTTGTTGGTTGATATAAAAAGAGAGAGAAAGAGATGGAGTGTGTACGTATTGTTTACGACTCTTAAAATAAGAGACATTTTTCTCGGTTTTGTTTTGAAATCGTTTGTGTCCTACAAAAACAAAATGTTCGCCCATTGTAAAGTAGATTGTTAGTAGCTAATTAAAGTTCGTTTGCGTTCCGTGTAAATTCGCTCCGTTGTAACTCGGTTGAAAAGTGTTAAATAAAAAAATATTTTTGAAGAGAATTATAAAAACTCTATTTATGTGTGATATTCTTATTGGACAGCTTTAACTGTTGGACAACAATGCAATAATTGGAGAGGTAAGTTTACAAGAGTGATACACGCACTAGGAGCTGTTCTATTTTTTGGTTTATAAAACACTGTTTATTTAAGCAATTAAATTCAATAAGGTGAAACATAAATATAAAACAAATCAACATTATTTTTGAAATCTTTACAATCGTGTCATAATACACTCTCAAGAATTTTCAAAAATTAGATTTGTTCTGCGGATACTTCTAAATACTATATTCAAATAAATCACGACTGTTAATAAATATTTCGAATAATCAACATATGTTTTTTTTAAATTCGCCTTTAGATAAACAATCTTTTTATAAAACTACGTCTCAGGACGAATCTTTGAAATATCTTTCAAAAATTACGCAAAATATTATTTTAAAAATCTAAAAATATATATTGTTATACCCTTCACCAACCTGTGGTACAACGTATTGTCTTTGTTCATATGTTTGTAACAGGCAAAAGGAAACGAGATATACACATGGACCCTTTTGAGAATATGCCTAGAATCACTTTTTAAGTCGATTTATGCATGTCCGTGCGTCCGTCTGTCTGTCCATGTTAAATTGTAAACAAAGTACAGGTCGCATTTATGATCCGAATTGGATGAAATTTGGCACAGCTCATTTATTTGGCCCAAGGACGAACCCTATTGAAATTGGGAAAGATCGGTTCAGATTTAGATATAGCTCCAATATATATTCTCGTCCGATTTAAGGTAAATTGTGCACCAATGTACCTATATATCTATCGATTTGTTCAACATTTGGCATAGTGTACTAAATTAAGTCTAGAGTGTTGTCTGTTAAGTTTCGTAAAAATCGGTTCAGATTTAGATAAAGCTCCCATATATATTTTCGTCCGATTTTATGTAAATAGTGCATCAAAATTACTGAAAATCATTCGATTTGCACGATTTTTGGCATAGCGTACTGAATTAAGTATAGAATAATGTGTGCAAAGTCGGTTCAGATTTAGATATAGCTCCCATATATATTTTCATCCGATTTAAGGTAATTGGTGCACCAAAGTCCTTATGTATCTTTTGATTTGCACGAATTTTGGTATAGCGTACTGAATTAAGTGTAGAATGATGTGTGTTAAGTTTTGTGAGTATCGGTTCAGATTTAGATAAAGCTCCGATATATATTTTCGTCCGATTTTTTATAAATGGTGCACTATATATAGCACAGCTTCTATATATAAGTTCGACCTATTCATGTTAATTGTACACCAGGTAATCAATAGAAGTCTGATTGAGATTAAATTTTAAACCATGCAGCATACCAAATAGCGTGTGTCAAGTTTGTTTTGAATCGACTTACAAAATTTAGCATTGGTTGCAGAATGACATGTGGAGGGATTTATGTTAGTCGGTTTAGATATGGATAAGGATCAAATATTTAAGTTCAATTTCATGTCAATGTTCTTTCAAAAAGGCGACGTCTGTTAGGATACATATGTAGAATATACCCAAAGAGGTGAAGGGTATGATATAGCCGGCCCAGTCCGACTTTACTACGTTCCTTACTGGTTTAAATTATATTTTAATGTAAAAAATCTACGTTTCTAGATGTGTCCTCTGGGGGGACACATACAAATATTATTTAGACGAGCCGTCTAGATGAGCCCATAACATATTTTTTTAAAGAAATCTGCGCCCTAAGATGAATATAATATATTTAAAAAAATCTGCGCCCTAAGATGAATATAACATATTTAAAAAAATCTACGCCCTAAGATATACTTCTCAAAAATATTCTTTAAAAAATCCACGCCCTCGAAAAATATTCTTTAAGAAATCCACGCCCTCTAAAAATATTCTTTAAAAAATCCACGCCTCTAGATGGCTCTCTAAAAATATCATGTAAAAAAATCCACGCTCCTACAAAACATTTTCTTTCTATTAAATATTTATTCTTAAAATAATTGACAAAGGAATTGACATTGTTAGCATCCACTTTTAAAGTCCACTATCATTACCATTTCCGCAATAAATTTATAAACATTGTACCTCCGTAAACCTTACATTTTCTTTGGAAAATCCTTTTCCTTGAATGCCAGGAATAGCGCATAATTTATTATCAGTAATAGTTCGGTGTATGGGTATGTTCTAGTTTTGTGTGTGTGTTTGTCTTTATGTCCCCTCTTTGTTTCTGTGCAATGGCATATTTTTCATTTCTTTCAATTCCAAAAATAGAAATGGGAAAAGTAAAAATAGAAAACATTGGCATTTGCTGTAAATTGTACAGTTATTCTGTGTGTGGCTCTGTGTTCGCAATACGCTGAAGTTATGTAAAGGTAGGTGGATGTAGAATATTTGCATCGAACATTTGATGCAGACATACTGTCTCGCTAGCCATTTACCATGTTGATATTGGTGTTGTTGGAATGACGGTGCTTTGCTTCGCTGACTGCTCTGTCAGCAATGGTATTTGTTTGCACGAACATCACAGAACGAATGGCATGGAATGCCAACGAAATAATAGTTCTTTGATTTGATTAAAATTGCCATCACAGATTTTAGTACCGCGATACATAGATACACACAGATATATGCATAGGTTTCTGTTTCGATGTGGGTGTTTCGGATGTTTTGTAAAAAGAGTGTATGACAAAAAACTAATGGCTGGAGTCGGTAAGTCTGGATATACCGATAACAATTAAAAATGGTATATGAATGAACTAAAATGGAGTTCAAATTAAGTTAAGTGAATTTTCGGGGGATACTCTTCTATCAATGGAAACACCTATGTGGGAGCTATGCAAATTTTCAATGGTTGGCAGTTTCACTAAATATTGTCTATATTCAAGTTCACTGAATTTTAAATTCCCACTAATTTTTCGCTTTCCTAACCTTTCTTTCACCCATTCCACCCATTCCTTCTCTTCAAAATATCGCAGTTACTTTTTAAATAAAATATTTATTGGCATCCTAGAATTTTAATTAAGGAAAATGTAAAGGTATCTTCTTTTGCAATTCAATTCTGCAAATGTTCTCCCATTGGAGAACATTGGCATTTATTATACCCAAATTTATAGCTTGCTCCCAAACAGCCACACGCTTAATTGCAACTCCCATTATGTTGTTTTTTATTTTATTTTTTTGTGGTGCACTTAAACAATCGATGTCGAATCATAAAGAAACCTTATGACAGCTGTAAACAATCAATCAAATTGAGCTTTGATTTTTTTTTTCTGCGGCGGAATTTGTGTGGATGTCATCATAGACAGTTTTATGCTGCTCAGACACTGTGACGGATACTTAACATTTAAAGTGGCAATATTCATCATACGCAACATGGGAAAAATAGAAATGACATAAAATGGAAATGAATGAATGTCAAGGAAAACAACAATAGCAGATTTTTTAAAGAATATTTTAGAGGACCATCTAGAGGCGTGGATTTTATTAAAGAAAATTTTTAGAGGCCATCTAGAGGCGTGGATTTCTTAAAGAATATTTTTAGAGATCCATCTCAAGGCGTGGATTTTTTAAAGAATATTTTTTGAGGGCCATATAGAGGCGTGGATTTCTTAAAGAATATTTTTAGAGATCCATATGAAGGCGTGGATTTTTTAAAGAATATTTTTAGAGGTCCATATCAAGGCGTGGATTTCTTAAAGAATATTTTTAGAGGTCCATATCAAGGCGTGGATTTCTTAAAGAATATTTTTAGAGCTCCATATCAAGGCGTGGATTTCTTAAAGAATATTTTTAGAGCTCCATACGAAGGAGTGGATTTCTTAAAGAATATTTTTAGAGGTCCATATGAAGGCGTGGATTTCTTAAAGAATATTTTTAGAGCTCCATACGAAGGAGTGGATTTCTTAAAGAATATTTTTAGAGCTCCATACGAAGGAGTGGATTTCTTAAAGAATATTTTTAGAGGGCCATATCAAGGCGTGGATTTCTTAACCCTACGGTCAATAACCAAAAAAGTATACGTAGATCAATAACCGTGGTACATTTGTACCCATCCAAATATAGCTCTATAACTCATTAAAACATTGGACTATCGTGAGGTTTTTTGTTTGAAATTAGTCTACACGGATCTGATCTAGATGTAGGAACTCAAAATTATATATACATTAAAATATTATATATTTAAATCCAAGCTTAAATGATAATCTATCTAAAACAATCATAGTAAATTCGTTATAGCTTTCGAATGGGTTAAGCTTTTTTAGTTATTTTTTTATTGGGATCTTATTTAGGTGTTCATCAACCCCTCTGCAAATTTCTGTGGCCCTAGACAACATGGGGCCATCAGGGCGACTCGTGGAAGTCAGAAACTACCTTGGTTTTCCTTTAGTATACATGGACTAAAACAATTATTATTGCCAATTATTCACATTTTATGAGTTTAGAGATTGCGATTGGCGCATTTTTAACTTTATTTAATACTTTAAAACGTTATTTAATGATAGTTAATATATGTACGCCAATTTAGAATTGCAATAATTCAGACTAAATCGATTACAGAAAATGTTTCAGGCCCAATATGAAGAATAATTGAAAAATTACGGACATTAATCATTGTTTTTGTGCCTGTATACCAAGGGAAAACCAGGGTAGTTCCTGAATTCCACGAGTCGTCCTGATGGCCCCATGTTGTCTAGGGCCACAAAAATTTCCAGAGGAGTTGATGAACACCTAAATAAGATCCCAATAAAAAATAACTAAAAAATTTAACCCATTCGAAAGCTATGACGAATTTACTATGATAGATTGAGATAGATTATCATTTAAGCATGGATTTAAGTATATATTATTTTAATGTATATATAATTTTGAGTTCCTACATCTAGATTAGATCCGTATAGACTAATTTCAAACAGAAAACCTCGCGATGGTCCAATTTTTTAATGAGTTTCAGAGCTATCTTTGGATGGGTACAAATGTACCACGGTTATTGATCTACGTAGGTAATAACTTTAAAAAATTGTAAAAATTATATATATGGAAAATATTTATAATTTTTTTCTTCGATTATGTGTGAAAATACCTCAAGAATGATTCCTCAAAATTTGATCCAAATATCTCTATTATTGAAAATTTTACAGCATTTTTATTCAAAAAAAGGTACAAATGTACCCGGTTATTGACCGTAGGGTTAAAGAATATTTTTAGAGGGCCACATCAATGCGTGGATTTCTTAAAGAATATTTTTAGAGCTCCATATGAAGGCGTGGATTTCTTAAAGAATATTTTTAGAGCTCCATATGAAGGCGTGGATTTCTTAAAGAATATTTTTAGAGCTCCATATGAAGGCGTGGATTTCTTAAAGAATATTTTTAGAGCTCCATATGAAGGCGTGGATTTCTTAAAGAATATTTTTAGAGCTCCATATGAAGGCGTGGATTTCTTAAAGAATATTTGTAGAGCTCCATATGAAGGCGTGGATTTCTTAAAGAATATTTTTAGAGGTCCATATGAAGGCGTGGGTTTTTTAAAGAATGTTTTTACAGGGCCATCTAGAGTCGTGGATTTTTTAAAGAATGTTTTTACAGGGCCATCTAGAGTCGTGGATTTTTTAAAGAATGTTTTTACAGGGCCATCTAGAGTCGTGGATTTTTTAAAGAATGTTTTTACAGGGCCATCTAGAGTCGTGGATTTTTTAAAGAATGTTTTTACAGGGCCATCTAGAGTCGTGGATTTTTTAAAGAATGTTTTTACAGGGCCATCCAGAGTCGTGTATTTATTAATGAATATTTTCTTTTAAATATTAGAATATAAATTACTTTGAGCACATGCTATCATGTACAAATATATCCCCTATTGAATTCGTTCTTTCAAAATATTATCGTGTTTCAATTGTAAATCAACAATTGTTAGCATTAAATATTCTTGGTTTCCTCCCAAAGGTAAACCTTTTAATTTTCTCCAACATAAAAGGTTTATTATCTCATTCAATTCCTTGGGAGGATATAAAGAAAAATACTCCTCGAAATGAAAGAAGTCAAATGACTTAACAAAAGTACTTTGTGTATTTATCTATTGTTATAAGTATTAAATAGAAATTGCATAAATGATATCCCAAAATTAAACAATCCTCACAAAGTGATTGTTAGATTCGAAGAAGTCATATCAACAATGTCTCTTGTCTTCAAAGCAACCATAAAATGAAGAATATCGTCTGTAATTGTTGTTGTTCTTGTTGAATTTTTATCGAAATCATTGCATCGTAACAGCAAATTAAAAACGAAAGAGATATTCGTAGATATTGGTTTATAGTCAATGAGGGAGACGTTAAGTACAAGTATGAGTACGAGAAGGTACCTTCATATGTTGCCATGAAATTTATGAATTTATTGTTCACAAACGAACACACGTGTTTTATTCTACATTCATATATTCCCCAACGATTTTGCAACGAAAATTTATGGGAAATCATTAAACAAAGGTAAAGACTGTTGGTAAAAAGAAAAAATATGGGGTGAATTAATGCAGTGGTACAGTGGTATGTAAAAATATTTTTTAGCTCTAAAAATATTCTTTAAGAAATCCACGACTTCATTTGAACCTCTAAAAATATTCCTTAAGAAATCCTCGCCTTCATGTGGACCTCTAAAAATATTCTTTAAGAAATTCACGACTTCATTTGAACCTCTAAAAATTTTCCTTAAGAAATCCTCGCCTTCATGTGGACCTTAAAAAATATTCTTTAAGAAATCCACGCCTTCATATGGACCTCTAAAAATATTCTTTAAGAAATCCACGCCTTCATATGGAGCTCTAAAAATATTCTTTAAGAAATCCACGCCTTCATATGGAGCTCTAAAAATATTCTTTAAGAAATCCACGCCTTCATTTGGACCTCTAAAAATATTCTTTAAGAAATCCACGACTTCATTTGGACCTCTAAAAATATTCTTTAAGAAATCCACGACTTCATTTGGACCTCTAAAAATATTCTTTAAGAAATCCACGCCTTCATATGAACCTCTAAAAATATTCTTTAATATATCCACGCCTTCATTTGGACCTCTAAAAATATTCTTTAAGAAATCCACGCCTTCATTTGGACCTCTAAAAATATTCTTTAAGAAATCCACGACTTCAATTGGACCTCTAAAAATATTCTTTAAGAAATCCACGCCTTCATTTGGACCTCTAAAAATATTCTTTAAGAAATCCACGACTTCATTTGGACCTCTAAAAATATTCTTTAAGAAATCCACGACTTCATTTGGACCTTTAAAAATATTCTTTAAGAAATCCACGACTTCATATGGACCTCTAAAAATATTCTTTCAGAAATCCACGCCTTCATATGGAGGTCTAAAAATATTCTTTAAGAAATCCACGCCTTCATATGGAGGTCTAAAAATATTCTTTAAGAAATCCACGCCTTCATATGGAGGTCTAAAAATATTCTTTAAGAAATCCACGCCTTCATATGGACCCCTTTAAGGAATCCACACCTTCATATGGACCCCTTTAAGAAATCCACGCCTTCATATGGACCCCTTTAAGAAATCCACGCCTTCATATGGACCTCTAAAAATATTCTTTAAGAAATCCTCGCCTTGATATGGACCTCTAAAAATATCCTTTATGAAATCCACGCCTTCATATGGAGCTCTAAAAATATCCTTTATGAAATCAACGTTTTCATATGGAGCTCTAAAAATATTCTTTAAAAAATCCACGCCTTGATATGGACCTCTAAAAGTATTCTTTAAGAAATCCACGCTTTCATATATACCTCTAAAAATAGTCTTTAAAAAATCACCCTTTAAACTTTTGCTCCTAAGTATAACACTTTCATTTTCCTGTGCAGTATGGCCAAGAACGCCAATAAAATGTAGTTTACAAAAAAGTAACAGACACACACATACACAGTGATACACCATGTTGAATGAAACGGAAATTGTTAAATTCTCGTACACTCGTCTATGTGTTTGTAGTGGTACCTAACGAGCACAACAACACAGTAGCAATGTAGTTGCTCTGAAATTTTTGAAACAAGCAACGTTAGTTCAAGCATCGTTGGCAACAACAACATCAACAAGAACAACAACAACGCCGACAAGTAAAGCAGAGTAACAGATGAAGTAGTTGTTTGCTTTTGAGCAACGACTAGCAAGGAAGACCCATCCACAGCGGATGTTGGAATGAAGAAATGACTGCAGGAGAGACAGGTGTTGTGATGATATCAGAATTCACACACACACTCACATGTAGGTGAATATGCTACATAAATCTACATATTTAGATTTTCCATATGTCGGTGTAAGAGTGTGCCTGTGTGCATGTGTTGAGCAACTGGTTATTGCTGTTTCTTCCACATCGCTTGGGAATTGTATTTACATGTCTTCTCTTCCTTCATTTGGGTATATGCACAGGTGTTGCATGGCTGTTAGCTATACGACATATAGATTGGAAAATGCAGACAGGCAGTCGTGAACAAAGACACTGAGAGAAAAAATCACTAAAGAAGTATTTCACATTGCTCTTACATCGCTTCCCTTCCTCAACATTTTTTGCACGTACTTTTCTACATCTTCCCCCTCTCCTGCAATTATATTTCCCTTCCATGCCACAAATTTAACATTCCCTCTTATTGCCATGTGCTTTATTAATAAGCAGCAAGAAATAGTATGGTTGGGTATTTAAGATCTTCTCATCGATATAGAATTTCATGCAGCACTAACACCACCCCCCTAATATTTCACAAGTTTATGGACTGTTGATAAGAAAGAGAGATTTAAATTGAAAGTAAATAAATTGCCAAAGCCAACTACATTTAACAAGTATTTTTTTTGTGTCTACCCTGCAACTGGTCCTTGCAAGAGGTGAGGTAATAACTTAGCTAAGATCTTTGTGCTGGGGACCGGTTTGATAAAGAGTGTTTGATGTATGAGTGTTTGGTTAAGTAGATGTGTACACAAAGGAAGTGTTAAAAGAATATTTAAGATATTGCTATAACTATTCACTTAATTTTTGTTGCACAAAAGGCGATAATTTTTTCAATCAATATTCATTAGAGAATAAATTTGTATTAATTGATGGTAGAATATATATTTTTAGGGAGATGTTTATATAAAATTTTATAAATATTTTGGAAGATATTCAATGGATTAAAACATTGGAGCATATGAGTTGTGATATAACTACACGTTATATCACAACGTGGATCATTGTTCAATAATCAACCTCGGCCGAACCTTTGTTTTATGGGGCCTTTTAAAAACCGAAAAAGAAAAACATTGGAAATACCTGAAAAATATTAAAAAAATCCACTATAAAAATCCATGCCTTTAGTAAGACCATGAACAAATAAAATTCACGTTTAAAGTGGGTCAATAAAAAATATTTTTAAAAAAATCCACCCTTTTTTTTGAATAATTCACGATTTATTTGGTCCCATAGAAATATATTTTAATATATTGTCCTTAAAAATAGAAATTTATAATATTCAAATAGAGGTTTTTGAAATTTTCTGCCAGAGGTCTTTTAAGGGCACCCCCCCCCCCCCCCCCCCCCCATTTTCGATTTTAATTTTTCAACATTTTCAATGGGCTGGTAAAACAATACCAATGCTTGTTAAGGTTTGTAACTTTGCACATATATATTTGAAGATTTAAAGGAGAGGAAAAATTATTTACAAAAAAATTGTGTAATTGTTTTGTTGTTGTTTTTTGTAATTAAAGAGAAGTCCTTATTTTTGATGGCGGGCATGATAACTCCTCACTGGAACATCGGAATCCGAAAATTCCAACGGTGTTAGAAAGAGTACATGTCTTGCTCTCGTATGAACTAGGATTATTGACTTCGCTCTAAAATTAACAAAATGGCGGGCCTTTAAAAAATATTTTTGGAAAATCGCCGATTTTTGACCAAAAACCAAGTTAAAAAATAAAGAAGATCTTCACCGATTGGCTTTATCCTAGTTCATACGATAGCTATACACTTATTAGTTTTTGAGATATCGTGCCCGCCATTCACAAAAGAGAAAAAGGCGTTTAAAGTTTGATGCAGACACAATAAATCGGCTATATCTTCAAGAGTTCTTGAGATTTCCATTTGAAATTTTGTACGGACATTCTTGAATTAGTGTAGATTCGAAATATTGGAAGGGGGGGGGGGTTTGTTCCCTTAATGTCAAATTACAACCACTTTATGGTGGGCCAGACATTTGCATACAGAAAAAGCAATACAATTCACCATAATCTTATAAACATTTGTTTTCCTTTTCTGTAGAGGCATAACAAAGTTGTAATTTTCCAACGGAAATTACTGGAATATTTAGCACCAAAAAATTGACCTAGCATCTAACATCATTTTATAGTATTTTTTTCAGGATTTTTTCACATTTATGCGTTGAAAATTCCCCATGTTTTCCAATGTTAAAAAATGTCAAGTAACAAAGTCCAGCCCGGCCAAATTTTGGAAAATGAAAAACCGAATTGAGCGAGATTTGTATTGGAACGATGGATGGATGGATGGGATGAACCTAAATTGGAAACGTGGTGGAAAAAATGGTTTTTATTTACCGGGAATCCAGAATGTCAAATTATTACCACTTCAGGGTACCAAAAATGGATCGCGTGGCACATTGACAAAATTCGGCACATTTATTATACTGTGGTACAGGGTATTATGTCCTTGTGCATATGTTTGTAACAGTCAAAAGGAATCGCGATAGACCCATGGTTCCTTTGAGAATATGCATAGAATGACATTTTGAGTCGATTTGTGCATGTCCGTCAGTTGATGTTAAATTTTAAACAAAGTACAAGTCGCAGTTATAATCCAATTTGAATGAAATTCGGCATAGCTTATTTTATTGGGCCAATGACGAACCCTATTGAAAGTGGAGGTATCCATTCAGAGTTAAATATAGCTCCCATGTACATTTTTGTCCGATTTTATGTAAATGGTGCAATTCGAAAGATATATAGGGACTTTATATATCTTTCGAATTGCACGACTTTTGGCATAGCGCACGAAAGTCTAGAATGATGTGTGCTAAGTTTCGTTTAGATTTAGATATAGCTCCCATATATATTGTCGTTTAATGTCAAATCGGTAAATTGTGTACTAAAGACCCAAAGTTTGGCCATAGGCACAAAATTTTGTACAATGTACTGAAGTTACACATAAGGGGTGTCAAGTTTTGTTGGAATCGGATCAGATTTAGATATAGCTGATGTTAGTATAACCTAACCTATGGCGACTTCATGTTAATAGGGCTCAAAATAATCAACTGATGTCCGATTGAGATTTGCTTTAGTATTTTGTCCCATTGTAAACAAACGACTCTATATCTGTCCAAATTAAAAATTTGGTACAAGTTGCAGAATGACATGTTTATGGATTGGTCTAAGTCGGTTCACCTTTAGATAAAGAAGGCATATTTTAATTCATTCAATTTCATGTTAATGGTTCTTTAAAAATACGACATCTGTTAGGATGCATCTGTTGGATATATCCAAAGTGGTGAAGGGTTTCATATATTCGGCCTGTCCGACTTTACTACTTTCCTTACTGGGGGTTTAAATTCATAATACCGAAAATGGGGTGGTACCGTTGCATGGTAGTTTCCTGTATTTATTTTTTGACACCTCATAGAATCAAAAGTATAGAATTATTGTCAATTCGACATCCACAAAATTCAAAATAATGTGTGGGAAAGTCTTCTTTTATCTAGAGAGAACACGTAATACCAAATAAAAGCAAGTTATGTTTAAAGACTAGCCCAAAGCTTAAAAATATCGAAAATTGAGTTCCTTTATATGGGGCTACCCTAAAAAGGACCTATGTTGGGAATGTGATATTCCCAATACCAAACCACCTAGGAGTAGCAATGCACGTGAAGAATGTTAAATACATTTTGGCATATTTATATTTCTATGGCATATTTATATTTATAATTATAATATTTCTATCATTTTTTTTAAATAAAATCTAGCATTTTTGAACAAAATCTATCACTTTTTTAAAACAAAGTTTTGGCAGGTTCGGACATTTGTCATCACATCGCTTTTCAGAGGAGATTTTTCTTGTTGTGCGGAGCTTTTTTTCCATACAACCTACAATAATTTTCTTTCATAACGCTTGTTTGAACATTCTTTCCTTACTTTTCAATTTTTATACCCTACACAACTATGTTGTCTGGGTATTATAGCTTTGTGCAGCCCCAAGAGTTTTGTAACGCCGAGAAATATTGGTCTTAGACCCACCTTTAAGTATACCGATCATATCTCGACTAGCTGAGTCGATCTAGACATGTGTGTCCGTCCGTCTGTCTATTATAATTTGTAAACAGTTATGGACCAATCTTCACGAAATTTTGCATGCAGGATGGGTTCTGCCCAATGAAGGCCCCTATCGGTTAATATTTAGTGGATGAAATGGACCAAAAACTTTATTTTTGTCAGATTTTCTGGTCGCTCCAGAGGCCGCAATTATGGCCCAAACATCACTGAGAATAAGCATGCCTGCTTTGATAAAGATCGGTCATTATTAATCGGGTCAAATGGACCCTGACTTTTGAGTGAAAAATTACAAAATTTGTATTCTATGGCGTATTTAATTACTCTTAAGTACATAGACCCGAGAAGTTGATAGTATATCTAAGAGGCGTGGTTGGCCTTTAAATTAATACCACTTATATTGTCGTATGTACTCGAATGTGGGAGTTACACTTACATATTTATAGATGCTTACGTATTCAATATTATTTAGTAACTCATTAACATTAGAGGGCAGAAATAAAGCGCTGATCGCTTTAAAATTTTCCATGAGGTTCCAGTTATGGTCAAGGACAACGCCTATAATTTTCGGTGATGATCACATAAAATATTTGGGATGAAGTGGACCGAAAACTCAAGAGGGTGTAAATATAACGAAATATTGCCCAGGGTCGAAATAAATATCCGCATAAAGTAAGAGTTCTATGGTAGTTGTGTAGGGTATCATATGGTCGGTCCCGTCCGATTATACTGCTCCGCTCACTGGTTTTTCTTATTTTTGGTAGATATATAAAGGAGATGGTTGCTGTATTGCTTGATTTCCTGATTGGCCAATACATTCAGAACATTTGTAATGTAAAAATTTCCTACACCTCATTTTGTTTCTTATAGACAAAAAATCTAAAAAATTCAATATTTAGTACAATATTTAGTTCACTTTGTTAAAATATCTAAAAACACAGCAACATATCCAACACAATAGCCTATCCAATATTAATGCAACATTTCAAGTTCTAAGATTCAGTCATTTCTTTTGGGCATATGCCTTCCGCAATTTAGCCTCGTATAATACCAGCTTACAAATGCGATTACCGCGAACAACTGTTGAAAAATGCTAATAATTAAAAAAAACTCAAGTGAGAAATGTAAGGTAAGAAAAACAACAACAAGGAATGGAAACAACTTTGATAAGGGAAATGCATGCAACATATGCTAACGGGAATAATAACTCTTCAGGATTTCCACGTGTGACGGCAAGTACATTTTTTTCATATTCTTCACATAATTCCTCTCTTTAAATTGATGTTAGATAACAAAGCAACACACACACGTTCTTATATACAAATCCTCCAAAAAATAATAATTGAAGAAAGTTTTCGCTGCCGTTTTCTTTTTTAATTCCCACAGAATTGTTAACACCATCATTTCAGCTGGGGTTTTCATTTTTCTAGACTTAAAAGAAAGAAAACAAGAAACAAAGAGCAAAGCAAAAATATGTAAAAATTCATAAACGAAAAGAAATGTGTTTTTTACGATACCATGTCGCCGTTGTCGTTGGCGTTGTCGCGGCATTCACAAGGACATTCACAACAACATCCAATTCATTCATATGTGGCAAGTGTCACAGTATGCAAATCGGAAATTTAATCAGGATTTAATGTCACACCCCAACTAGCAGTGAAACAGTCAACTGGTAAGCTAGTCGTTGCTAGTTACTGTGTCAACCAACCAGCTAGTCAAAGAGTCAGTCAGACAGTTAGTCATTTGCTTCCTGGCTTAAATAAACACACTCACACACACATGCACAAGTCACGGAATTGAGTTCACGAGCACGAATAGTGGAATGGTTTATTTCAGTTATTTTTTGTTGTTCTTCTTTTTATACCCTCCACCATAGTATGGAGGGTATATTAGTTTTGTTTTTCCGTTTGTAACGCATCGAAATAATCATTTCCGACCCTATAAAGTATATATATTCTTGATCAGCGTAAAATTCTATGACGATCTAAGCATGTCCGTCTGTCTGTTGTAATCACTCTAGCGTCTAAACGAATTGAGATAGAGCCCCAAAATTTTGCATAGAGTCGTCTTTTGTCTGCAGGCAGGTCAAGTTCGATGATGGGCTATATCGGTCCACGTTTAGGCATAGCTCTTTCGGTATTTTGAAGTTCTTAAGCGTGTTTTTCAACCGAATTCGCTGAAATTTGGTACATTGGGTTCTTATTGGGTACTAAATGCCTCCACAAAAAATTATTAGTGTAGGTCCACTTTTTCTGGTAGCCCCCATATAAGGGTACCCCCCAATATTCGGTATTTTAGGGATCTTGAGCGCGGTTTTCAACCGAATTCGCTGAAATTTGGTACATGGGGTTCTTATTGGGTACCAAATTTCCCCTCTAAAAATTATAAATATAGGTCCACTTTTTCTGGTAGCCCCCATATAAGTGTACCCCCAATTTTCGATATTTTGAGGTTCTTGAGCGCGTTTTTCAACCGAATTCGCTGAAATTTGGTAATTTGTAGTCGTATATGGTAACAAATCTCCCCACCAAAAATTATTAATATTCACCGCATTTTAGGGGTAGTCCCCATATAACCCCCTTTTTTATATTAAAATAGTTTACTGATTTGTTCCGTGTGTTGCGGTTGGTTAGTCGTTACGGGGAATAGTCAATTTTTACCCTACAAAGACTATTTAGCCATCTGTTGTAAGCATTCCGCCTTCTAGAGATATTGTGATAAAAAACTCAAACATGATGATAATGAAATATATCGGCAGAGATTTAGAAAGAATTGAGATAAACAATTAAAATATTTGGTTCACAATTGGCATATACCGGTCATTAATTAGGCATAGCCCTCATATGATGATATCCCCAAATATTCACTATTTCCTACACTATGTAGTCAATATTGGTCCCTCTATAGGCATAGCCTCATATAACTTTGTAATCTAAATTACAGTAGTTTGAAGATTTCATACTCTACAATGCGCTATAAATATCAGTCCACTTTTTGGATCATACAGATTTTAGGAAAAATCCCCATTAAAAATTGCCGAAGTTTGTATTTAATGTACATAATGGTTTACATAAATCGGTATTATCGGTATGTGCTCACTTTTTGGTATGTTCCCTATGTTGTCATTGCATGTATCTGTCAGTATAACTATGGTGGAGGGTATCCAAAGTTCGGCCCGGCCGAACTTAACGCTTTTTCACTTGTTATAGATTGAAATTTGTATTGCCTCGTGTTTTTATGCTCTGTTTTTTTTTTCAACATAACGATGACATTCATGTTTACAGCGTATTTTTTTGTAAAATTCGATTCGTTGTTTGCTATTTTTGTAAATCCCTTTTGGCGTTTGCAGTTTTTTTTTAATTTAACATTCTTGAAATTATTGTATGAATGGAAAATTATGTATTCTGGGATGAATATAATTTGCAAGTACTGTAAAGAAAATTAATTTCCAATGAATATTTGTGAATGGATAGGATATTTAAGTATATATCGGACACAAAAGTCGAGTATGACACAATACTTATATATTGGTCTGTTCCCGTACTGCAAGAATCTACTAGTTTTTACTATGATAACGAATTTTCCTTTATGATATCGAAGAAAATAGTAAAATCGAGTAGATTCTTGCAGTACGGGAACAGACCATATGTATTAGGCATTATATTGAGCATTGAAATATTCTTTTCGGCCATTAACCAATTTTTTAAAACAAAAACGTACGTAAGTTCGAGCGGATCAAAGTTGTAATACTCTCCATCATGAGGTGGACATTTAAGATAATTAAAAACCGTGCTTTCTGTCTGGGGATGTCATGATAAATTGCTGCCAGGAGAAAACTAAATACCAAACTACTGGCTCTTAGGATAGAAAATTGCGATAGGACCTTGAACATATCACAAATGACGCGGGCTGTTTTGAAACGTGGAATGTTCCCGAAATACCATATAACAATTTCGTAATGCTTGGAAAATGGCAACAGGTTATCGTAATACTTTTAAAGTGGCTGGAACTGTATATGGGGCTTATACCTAATGATCGACCGATATTTATAATTTTTGATGCGAAGCAAAGGTTCAAAATCTAAATGATTATGAAATCCTCAAAATATCAATTTATTGATAATAAACGTTATATTAAGACTGTCTTAAAAAGTGATATAATTTTTGAAAACCTAAAGTACTAAACAACAGCCAATTAGATTAAAAAGTGCAATAAATCCCCAAAAAATCTTAAAACAAGGCGGGACCTTTGTATGGGTGATATAAAGAAGTTCAGATAATTTTGTAAAATATTTATGCCTTAATCATAGTCTTGTCATAAACAGGGCCCCATATGCAAAATTTTAAAAACAATCTGCCATCAACGAGTAACTCTTGTATATAGTACAAGCATATTTTGTTTTTACAGAGAATAGCTATACATAAAAATATTGACCATAATTGAAATGTGTAGTACCATTTAGTTCCTTTGTTATCTTATAGTACATATTTCCAAAACTACTTCCAAATCACTAAATCGGACCGCAACACAAATCCAGCTCTATACTAATTTTGGTACCATTAATACCTTTCATACTCTTGCAGAACTTAATTCCAAATCTCATTATTCGAGCTCTGTACGTTCACCCAAATCTTAATTTTACCAAATTTAGTATTGTTTAGTACACATTAATATAAATGCAATAAAAATTATATTTCCCAATTTCAGGTACCATTAAGTACACATTAGTAAATTTTCAGAAACTTCTTACATGTCCCAATCCTACACCACAACAGTGACCATAACTCCAAATTTCAGGATTCCAGCTCTATCGTTTCACACAAAATTAATTATTCATAGATCCAATGGAAATGTTATTTCCCGATTTCAGGATTCCAGATCTATCGGTTCACCCAAAATTTAAATAGTACCAAATTTAGTATGCATTTCCAAAAATTCCTATATAGCGCAACCCCACACAACAACAGTGATCATAACTTCAAATCGTAAGATTTCACCTCTTTGGGATTACCCAAAGTACATATTTCCAAAACTTCCTACACACTCCAAACAGTGATTTTAACTTCAAATTTCAAGATTCCAGGTGTATTGGTTCACCCAAAAATTCAAATTGCACAAACTTTACTACAAATTTGATACACATTTGGTGATATTTAGTATAAATTTCCAAAACTTCTTAAATATTCTAATCCTACACCCCAAAAGTCCAAAATATAGGATTTCAGCTCTATGGGTTCACCCAAAATTTCAACTGTACCAAATTTAGTACAAATTAGTACGAATTTCCAAAACTTCCTATATATCCCAATCCTATACACAACAATGATCCCAACTCAAATTTCAGGATCCTAGCATTACCGGCTCACCCAAAATCCAAATTGTACCAAAACTACCCTCATGTCGCACATGTTGGTAATATTAATTTTAAATATCAGCATTCTGGCTCCATCCGTTTCTCAAAAATCAAATTTTACCAAATTTAATACTGTTTAGTACATGTACGTGAGTACATGCTTCCAAAACCACCTCCTTATATCGACCCTACTTCTCAACCTTGATTCACATTCCAAATTTCAGTTTTTAGCTCTATCCATCCACATGCTACGAAATTGCACCAAATTTAGTACATTTTAGTATTTTTCGAATACTTATAATTTGAATTAAAAAAAAAAAACAAACAAATGGTAACATATTAGTACTTTTCGTCCAAGATCATTGTGTAAAAACAATAGGGCTGCCACAACAAAAACATTTTTTACAATTCACTCTTAATATGTTATCTACTACTTTTTGAGTACAATCTGTAGTAAAAAATGAGAGCCCCCGATTTTTATATTATATAGCCGGGAGAAGTTGATAATATATCCAAGAGAAGTGGTTGACCTTTAAATTGATACCAATTATGTTGATATATGTATGAAATTGACCGAAAATGTAGTTTTACATGTTTTTCTAGTTACTCTTGAAAACTCAATTATAAGCCAAACATCACAACACATTTTGGCCAACTAATTGATCAATCAACCATGACCATATGTATAATTTCAAAATGTGCATGCGTGATTGTTCACTCTGAAAACACGATTTGGAAAATATGCAAGAATAGGAGGAGGAGCTGTAGACCTATAAACTGCCCAAAGGGGACAAATATCTCGAATTATTGCCAGGCTCGCAATATAGATCCGCCGAAAGTTAGAATTCAGTGGTAGTAGTATAGGGAATCATATGGTTAGCCCCATCCCATACTGCTCCGTTAGCTGGTTGTATTATACTAACATCCTTATGGCTAATGAGTGTATATAAACTTTGCTATGTCAAATATTTACCTCATCGTTTCTTTTGACCTTTTGACCAAATCCATTTCAGACAATTTGTAGTCGATTTACATATATCCGTCCGTCTGTCGGGCTGGTGGGCACGATAACTCTCGAAGGGAGTTACCAATTTCATCCAAACTTTGCACATCGTAATATGTATTCCAAATTTAGTCCGTGGATGCAACACGTCAAATTTTTTAATCCATTTTTAATCGATTTCGATCCGATTTGATCCAAACATTGCAAATTGTAATATTTTACCAAACCTAGATGATATCCGAATAGGAAACCATTATTCCACTCTCTTTGATACCTCCCGATATTAATAAAAGAACTGTGTGTAAATGCATAGACCTCCGTAAACAATAGGTTGAGGGTATATATCTGTCGGCAACACCGACCGACATTTTTATATCATCCATCATAGTATGGAGGGTATAATCATTTTATTTTTCCGTTTGTAACTCATCGAAATAATCATTTCCGACTCTATAAAGAATGTAGATTCTTGATCAACGTATGATGATCTAAGTATGTCCGTCTTTTGTAATCAATCTATCCTCTAAACGAATTGAAATACATCGCCAACATTTTGCATAGAGTCATTTTTTGTGTGCAGGCTGGTCAAGTTTGAAGATGGGATATATCGGTCCACGTTTAGGCATAGCTCCCATATAAGAGTACTCCCCTATTTTTTCAACCGAATTCACTGAAAATTATGGATAGAGGTCTACTTTTTCGGGTAGCCCCTCACATAATGGTGCCACCGAATTTTCAGTTTTTGGGGGTTTTACCGCATTTTTCTACCGAATTGGTTGTAATTTAGTACTTTAAGTTCGTTATGGGTAGCAAATCTCTCCACTAAAAACTATACATTTGGTAGACCCCACATAACGGTACCACCCAATTTTCAATTTTTTTGAGGGTGGTTTTACCTCATTTTTCGACCGAATTGGCTGTAATTTAGTACTTTGAGTTCTTTTTGGGTAGCAAATTTGGCCAAACAAATCTCCCTCCAAAAAATAATATTCGACCCCTTTTAGAGGTAGTCCCCATATAACCCCTTTTTATATTAAAATATTTATCTGGTTTGTTCCGTATTTTGAGTTTGGTTGTAAGACTCGGTTATAATCATTCTACCTGCCTTACCCCCATCTTAGTTTCGATGTTGAGCTATATCCGTCCTTAATTAGACATAGCACCTCATATAATGATAACTTCAAATTTTTGATAATTCCTACACGATGTAACCTAATTGGTCCCGCGTTAGGTATAACCTCCATCAATGACTTTTTTCTTATTGAATCAGCAGCTTCCGCCCAACCCCCCCGAAATAAAACCTGAGTACGTTTGTTATGGTCTCACTGTGTCCTCTAGATTGCAGTATTTTGGAGATGTTACGCCCTACCATGCCTTGGCGTTTTTAGGAAAAATGTCACTTATATAAAGCTACGTCCCCATTTCCGGTATTTTGAAATAGTTCTCCAGGGAGAAAATGTATCTGCAGAAACATTTTGAAATATCTCCATAGTTTGACTAGCGTTCATATTACCCATCACAACCCTTTTTTTAAATGTCCATGAAAAAATTCTGACATTTTTATTTGCGGTGCAATATGGTTTATAAAGTTATAGGTCCACTTCTTGGTATGTTCCCTATATTTTTATTTCAAGTACCTGCCGGTAACCTATTGTGATGGAGGGCATTCAAAGTTCGACCCCGCCGAACTTAACTCTTTTTTTACTTGTTTAACTTCTTGTTATTTAATTTGAACCTCGATCGATTTAATAAATAATGTGCCATTCCAAACAATATACATTATACCCACCCCACCCCAAGACCAACTGGAACTCATTTTGTCGCATAGTGTAGTTATAGAAAACATGTGAGTAGGGATTTGACTATGTGCAATATTATATCGATTTGATTGATTTTATATGTCATTTCGGAGTCAACAGCACAATCGGCTTAAACATTTTTATCCTTATTATATTTAAAATATTGAAGTGATGGATCTTAGTGAGTATCAAAAATCCTTGCAGGAAATTGTCATAAGTTTTAAATGATTTCCGAGCGGATTCTATAGATTTTACCTAGTTTTACATTCATTTAATTCATGTACTTAAATGTCTCTCAGTAAAAATGTCAAAATTTAAAATATTTCTGTTGAAATATTGTTGTCATCGTCGTTAGACACAAGTGTCAACAACTATTATGCGAAAAAGATGAGTGGTAAACAAAGTTGGAGTAGAGTATCGTATTTGTTTTTATTTTTATGGAATACTCGTATAACAACATCAACAACAAATGACCACAAACTGACACTTATGCTAAGAGACAACAGCAGTTCGGTTTATGGGAAAAATTTGTACATCGTTCGTTTCATTTTACCCAGCCATGTCAAAATGTTTTCCAGTAAAAATATTTCAATATATATCAAATACCAAGACAATTTGAGTTGTACTTTATTGTTTTTATACCCTCCACCATAGCATGGAGGGTATATTAATTTTGTCATTCCGTTTGTAACACATCGAAATATTCATTTCCGACCCTATAAAGTATATATATTTTTGATCAGGGTAAAATTCTAAGACGATCTAGCTATGTCGTCCGTCTGTTGTAATCACGCTATCTTCTGAAGGAATTGAGATAGAGTGCTGAAATTTTGCATAAAGTTGTCTTTTGTCTGCAGGCAGGTCAAGTTCGAAGATGGGATATCTCGGTCCACGTTTAGGCATGTCCGTCCGTCTGCTGATGTTAAATTGTAAACAAAGTACAGGTCGCATTTATGATCCGATTTGGATGAAATTTGGCACAGCTCACTTATATGGCCCAAGGACGAACCTTATTGAAATTGGGAAAAATCGGTCCAGATTTAGATATAGCTCCCATATATATTTTCGTCTGATTTAAGGTAAATTGTGTACCAAAGTCCCTATATATATTTCGACTTGCACGAAATTTGGTATAGCCTACTGAATTAGGTCTACAATCATGTGTGCTAAGTTTCGTGAAAATCGGTTCAGATTTAGATATAGCTCCCATATATAGTATCGTCCGATTTTAGATAAATGGTGTGCCAAAGTCCCTATATATCTTTCGATATGCACGAAATTTGGTATAACCTACTGAATTGGGTCTAGAATGATGTGTGCTAAGTTTCGTGAAAATCGATTCAGATTTAGATATAGCTCCCATATAAAGTTTCGGCCGATGGTGCACCAAAGTCCCTGAAAATAGAATATACCCAAAATTATGAAGGGTATCATATAGTCGGCCCAGTCCGACTTTGCTACTTTCCTTACTGGTTTTTATTAAAATAGTTATCTGATTTGTTCTGTGTTTTGGGTTTGGTTCTAAGACTCTATTGTTATCATTTCACCTGCGTAAGGTTCGATAATGTACTATATATGAACTATAGGCCGGATTTAGGCGTAGGCCTAGCCCCTGTGTGGGACGTACCAGAAGGTGCGGATCGATATTTCCCATCTTCGAACTTGAACAAAGTTTGGAATAAATAATAATATAGGCAAAGTTTGGATGAAATCAAAATTTTCTGAAATGGATTTGGTCCCAAAAAACATGGGGTCTAGAACCAATATTTCGACGAGGCACATTTTCACTGTATCAAAGTGTATACACCCTCATTAGCCATAAGGCTGAGGGTATAAATATTCATTAAAAATTGCTGAAATTATGATTTACATAATCAGTTTGTAGAAAGGTCACTTTTTTGTATGTTCCCTTTATTTTCATTTCAAGTACCTGACAGTATATCTATAGTGGAGGGAATCCAAAGTTCGGCCCGGCCGAACTTAAAGCTTTTTCACTTGTTGTAGTTGTTCTTCTTTTGCATATACAAGTTGTAATACTCTTACTGCTTCGTTGAATGAAACAGAAAAAATCGGAGGACTACCATCCATGGAAGTTCGCAAAGTATAAAAATAGGAACAAAAACAACAACACCATATCAACAGACAATGAAATATGTACGCTAACGTCAAACGGAAGTTATAAACAAATTTCAATAGCACCATTTTCACTGCATAGACAACGACGAACGAACGAACCACCGAAGTCGTAGAAGGCATATTTAGTAACAAGACAGTCATAACGAAGGGTAAGTGACCTATTTTTGGGGATAATTGAATTGACCCCTTGTGAAAAGTGAAAAGAACATTGTTTTGTGGCTATGAATAAATTAGTAGAAATGTAAATGCAATATTTTACGAGTGTGTGTTTAGAAACTGTTTATACTTGACCTAAAATATTGCAGGAGTCTTGAAAGACACAAATTCAAAATTAAAAAAAAAACACACACACACAATATTTAACTCATGCATGATATGTGTGCAGAAAATATTTGCGGTATATGATTGCAAATATTTTGCATAAATCGATTAAAATATTTTGTTATCAATACTCTGGAAATTGAAGTCAAACCACTTGAATTCTCATATTGATGAAGCATTTCAATAAAAATGTATTTCCTTCATCGAATGAAATATCCTTTTCCAGATTTATTCTGTCATTGTGGGTAGCTTTTTTGTTGTTTTATTTTCTTTTTTTCAATCTTGGAAATATTTAATACCAACAAGGACAGCTCAACAATATTTTATTTTGTATATATGAGTATGTGTGTGTCTGTGCTTGTTATAATAAATGCATTTATATTTATTTTCTCCAGATTTAAGAGAATGACATCGTTTGTCCAGCATAGAATCATTTGCTGCAATAAACCATAGCTTGTATCATGAAGTGTTGCAAATAAATCCACAAAATTTATCTCAAAGTCATTTTCAAGAACAAGCAATTAAATTTTTATTTAAATAGTAAAAAATTGTTTGGTTAACCAGCAGACATTGATAAATTATTCCCAAAAAATAAATATTTCTTAAATATGGAAAGTGGTATACGAAATTATTTTGAAATTTACAGGGTTTTGCAATAAGAAGTTTGATTTCGTTATTCAAAGAACTCATCTCGAAAGAGAAATTAATACAAAAACATTTACATGAATGATCCTTCGCCCTAAAAAGGCATAAAAATAAACTCAAAAATTCAGCTTGAGCCCGGCTGGGATTTGAACCCTGGTTCCCATGGCATCTGTTGATTGCTGTCCGGCGCCTTATCGTTCAAAGCCACCTCCTTATCTTCCAAAGGTTGCACAATATGCAGTTGCGTACCATTGAAGAAAAATATTGTAGTCTGTATGGAAAAAAAGTCCGTCACTACAAGAAAAATCTGCTCTGAAAAGGAATGTTCTGGTTTGATGCCAAATGTCCGAACCTTGACACGGTTGAATTTAATTCGTAGATGTAATTTCGCAACAATAGTCGACATAAATACAACTTATCAAGTAAATACATTTGTAAGCCACATTGCCCAATATGCCTGATGAGCCGCTTAACCAACGGCGAAACGCGTCGCATAGTGGTGGGAATGTAGTATCTCTCTGGCTTTCCTTTTCATTGCAACTCCGATCATGTGGCTCATCTCGAAAGAGAAAACCAATGTTAATTTCATGATAAAGGGAAAGTTATGCCAATAATAATGAAATCCAATATCAGCCCAATTGCCAGAGTCATATTCTCTTCATGGAATTGTGCATACCCAAATCGCAAAGTGCATGTCCTGCCATGGGATTCTCACGATTTTTGTACCCTTCCGCACACTGTGGTACAGGGTATTATGTCATTGGGCATAGGACAAACCCTATTGAAATTGAAATTGATCGGATCAGATTTAGATATATGTAGTTTCGTCTGATTTTATGTAAATGGCGACCCGAAGTCCCTATGTAACTTTCGATTTGCACAAAATTTTGCATATTGTACTGAATTGAGTCTTGAATGACGTGTGTTAAGTTTCGAGAAAATCGGTTCAGATTTAGATATACCTCCCACATGTAGTTTCGTCCGATTTTATGTAAATGGTGCCCCAAAATCCATATGTAACTTTCGATTTGCACGAAATTTTGCATATTGTACTGAATTGAGTCTTGAATGACGTGTGTTAAGTTTCGAGAAAATCGGTTCAGATTTAGCTCCCGTATATATGTAGTTTCGTCCGATTTTTTTATTGGCACGAAATTTTGTATAGTGTACTGAATTGAGTCTTGAATGACGTGTGTTAAGTTTCGAGAAAATTGATTCAGATATAGATATAGCTTCCATATATAGTTTCATCCGATTTTATATAAATGGTGCACCAATCGGGTAAGATTTAAGTATGGCTCCCATATTTATTTTCGTCCGATTTATGGTAGGGGCAGCAATGTTCCTATATGTCCTTCAATTTGCACGAAATTATTAGGTTCAGAATAATGTGTGCTAAGTTTCGGTTCAGATATAGATATATCTCCTATATATATTTTCGTCCGATTTTATATAAATGGTGCACCAAAGTCCCTATATATCGTTAGATTTGCCCGAAATTTTGCATAGTTTACTGAATTAAGACTTGAATGACGTGTGTTAAGTTTTGATAATCGGTTCAGATTTAGATATAGCTCCCATATATAGTTTCGTCCGATTTAAGGTAAATGGTACACCAACGTCCCTATATATCTTTCGATTTGGACGAAATTTGGCACAAGATACTGAATTAGGTCGATAATGATGTGTGCCAAATGGGACAGAAAGGTTTCTATATGCCCTTCGTTTTGCACGTAATTTGGCATAGAGTACTGAATTAGGTCCAGAATAATGTATGCTAAGTTTCGGTTCAGATATAGCTCCCATATATATTCCCGTCCGATTTTGTGTAAATAGTGAACCGAAGTCCCAATAAATCTTTCGATTTGCACGAAATTTGGCACAGGATAGGTCGATAATGATGTGTGCTAAGTTTCGTAAAAATCGGTTCAGAGTTAGTTATAGCTCTCATATATATTTTCGCCCGATGTAAATTGTGCTCTAAAGACTCATAGTTAGGCCGATTGACACAACGTACTGAAATTAGTTTTTCTTCGAAAAGGCGACGTCTGTTAGGATACATATGTAGAATATACCCAAAGTGGTGAAGTTATCATATAGTCTGCCCAGTCCTACTTCACTACTTTCCTTACTGGTTTATCTTTGAGGTCTTGAATTGGCGCTGGGCTGTTAGCTTAGACCTGGCTCCAAATGTAGAAGCTGAAAGGTGTTAAATTATAAGATCTCGGTAGCCAATTGTGCTCACCACATTGAGAGATAATTAGGCCTGAAAATTGTACCATAAAATAACAGGTTTTCCATGCTCCTGTGGCACGTTTCACTGCCTTCTTGAAAATACTTGGAGCATACAAAATCATCTCCGAATAGCGTATTCACTGTAACTGTTTACCGAACACACTTATTACAAAAAGTAATGCCCTATGATCCCGCTGGGGTAATGCCCAATGATCCCGCCGGGCTTCTCAGAAATAGTTTTTCAAGCCACAATTTTTCGTCTTGATAACCCAACGGGCGGTAACGTCCCATTTAATTTTTTAAAGGCTGATAAGCATCTTTGCAGTAAATTGACAATATGGAACCTTGTTTTGACATAGCCCCCATAGATGAGTCTCGCCTCATTTGTGGTATTTTGAAGGTTTAAGTCGGATTATCCCACTCAAGTGCCTATAATTTGGCATTCCTAGTTCTTGGAGAGTAAAAAACAATTCTAGAGATTTGTTTCAATATAGGTCCATATTCGGACATGGCACTTTTATAAAGCTCCGTCCCCATTTTCGGTGTTTTGAAATAGTTCTACTTGAAGAAAATGTATTTTCAGAAACATTTCTAAATATGTCCATATTTTTGACTAGCGTTCATATAACCCATCTCAACCCTTTTTTGGCATTTTGTAGATTGGTATTCAGGGTTCGTATTTTCGCTAGACCCCATATAAAGTTCCGAATACTTTTTTCCTCGAAAGAGACGGTAAATTGGGATAAAGGATTTCTAGAGAACAATACATTAATTTTGCAAGAGCGTTTATTTTTTAATAATATTAGTTTGGGGAAAAAGAAATCCATTATTTTTTCGGCAGATGGCTGTATCAAACAATTTCAGATTTATGCTCGTTGGAAGGGTGATATTTCGCAGTAAAAAAAATATATTGCTGCTTTTTTGTTCGGTATTAGTATAAGTATTAGTACAACAAACTGGGATTCAGCCTGACTATTTTGCAAAAACAAAATACAAATGGTATCCCAAATAAACCGCCAACACTACTGGTATTATATATTTTGATAGACCTTTCCGCTTTTGAGAACCGAAGTGGCTGTAATCTAGCATTTCGGTCTTGACATTTCACCTAAATGAGAGCCCAACCCCATTCTCGGTATATTGAAGGTCCTGGAAGAATTTTCCAAATTGGGTGTAAGTTTTCTCTGAAGATAAAACAATAGTCTGGCGGACAAATTACAATGTGTGTTCATGTTTAGACTTAATACACATAAAAGTGTCCCGAACGAACCTAGTTATTTTGAATGTATAGGGATGATATAACAAGTTGAACGTTTTTATACCCTACAAAGCTATGTTGTGAGGGTATTATAGCATTGTGAGTCACTGTCTGTCCATTATAATTTGTAAGCACTATACAGGGCACATTTATGGAGCAATCGTCACGATATTTTGCATGTAGGACGGGTTCTAAACAAAGAAGGGTATGGAATCGACCAGCAATCTAATTTTTTCTCTTTTTTCTGGTCGCAGTAATGTCTTCAATTATGACTCAAAATTGTACACGAGGAAGGGAATTTGGCCTAGGAAAAAACAAAAATAATTTGATGAAGATCGGTTAATATTCAGTGGGTCAAATGAACACACCTTGTAGTGAAAAATTCCAAAATATGTATTCTATGGCATATATATACTCCTTAAGGATATGGATACAAGAAGTTGGAAGTATATCCAAGAAGAGTGATTTACGAATTCAATTGTTGTATTAACTCGGATGTGGGAGATTTACTTAAATACTTTCTGGTGTCCACGTATTCTGCTTGAGGTTCCGGTTATGGTCAAGAGCGGGGATAAAAAGGATCTAAAACTTTATTTTTGTCTTATTGTCTTGTCACTCTAGACTCCACAATTATAAGCTGAACATCACAAAGTTTCCATGGGGAAGGCGATATGATCAACTAGTTTGAATGACTGTCTCAATATTTAACGGGTCACATAAACCAAAAATTTTTTGTGTACTCAAAATTTGAGTCTTATGGTGTATACTTTTACTCTGGGAAACATGGGTTGGCAAAGATCCGCGGAGGAGCTGTTAACCAATAATAGGTCAAGAGAGTGCAAAAACCGCGAAATTATTCCAAGGCTAAGTAGTAGTTGTGTTGGGTATAATGTGTTTTATTTTAGAAAGTCGTAGCAACATTTTTGGATTGAAATATATAGGATAAAACCCACTATTAATATAGTTCTGAACTTCTTATTCTAATTGAAAACATTGTCCTATGAATTATTTATACCTACAGCCTTTAAGGGTTTTAAACTCAATGTTTCTTTGTACCAAATCCACTTCAGATGATTTGAGTCGATTAGAAATATCCATCCGACCGTCTGACTAGCGAACATATAATGCGAAAGGTCTGGATATATATATATATAATGCGAACGGATTATATATATATATATATATATGCAACACTGAGTGACACTTTTTTACAGGTTTAAAAATATTTGCCTGGGGCGGAGTTATTTTTTTCTTCTCAATCTCCTACTCCAAAAAAAAAAAGTGTGGAAATGATGCAGCGGTATTGAAATCAATATAAGTACAATTATACTCACTAAAAAAACAAATAAATACACGCTTTAATAAAATTAAAAGTACATAGTTTTTTGTATTCATGAAATTACAAAACGTACAACTAGAAATGTTCGCAGTAAAAGAAATGAACATGAAACAAATACGTGCCTTATTTACACTGACCCTTTCAGCATTCCAACTTACACACAAAACACACAAAAAATATATTCCTAGAAAATTGTATTGTGTCTCATCGGTTTTCATCATTTCAACGAATAGACAGGCTTTTGGTCACGTGCTTGGCAAAGCAAAAACAAAACAAACAAAAAAGGAACACAAAAAACGGACTACTGATTATTTAAAAACGGGAACTTAATTTAAAAGATTGTCCATTGTAATAATTCTCAGAATGTTGTGTTGTATATATCTCTCTCTTCCTTGTACCATTTGAAAAATAAGCCTTTTTGGGGTTACGTTGGAAAGAGAATCACAAAGGTAAAATGGCCACATAACATTTCAAAGAGAATAAATAAAAGTAAAGGAACATTCAAATCTATGGCTACTGATATTTTAATATCCCATTTTTTGTGGTAAAAATATTGTCTGCATATTTTTTGGGGACTAATCCTTTGTTGTTTTTGTGAAATAAAATCTGACAACTTGTTTGTCCTATTTTTATGAAAATAAATTTGTGCCTTAACTGAATTTGAGTACTTTGCCTTTGCCTTGAGTGGCTGCCATTTACACGCCTTTGTCTCTCTGTGGGTGAATTAAATGTGACACACAAGAAAAATGGCCTTGTAATGTGATGTCTTGTGTAATAAATCTTAAACGAAAGCTTTATGGAATCATACATGTCTTACTTGAGAGTAGACATAAAGGGAATGAGAACATAGGAGGAAAACAAAAACAAAATGAATAAATTGTATCTAATGTTAAACGTTTAGCTTAAAGAAATATTAACTCATGATAATAGAAAGGGGTGGTGTGATAATTAAGAGAAAAGGGTCAAAAATACCTCTATAGATCCACATCGTTCGTGAGGACCATTTCACAGGTATCAATACCCTGTGAAAACAGGAAAACATATTTTGTAATTAGGAGTTACTTATTGGTGAAAGGATAACATAGGTGATAATATTGGTGATTTAGGTTAATGACATTTTTACAACCTCATATACCGGTATCATATTTTAATGAGTTTTTATTATCTAAGATTAGAAACATCTTAAAGCAGAAGGGGATACAATTGTGACACAAAATCGTGGCCCTAATCTCGAGAGTGGTAAATTCATTATGGCAATGAAAGCCCTTGGCGAGTTTATTAAAAACCCAGAGGTTAAAATTCGCTAAATCAAATATAGTTGTTAAACAGATCCTCCTTCCATATCGAGTTATTTTGAGTCTTTTTTGTTTGGACAAATTCGAACACTTCATTCGATTCATATGAAATTTTTTTAAATTTTTTAAATTTTATCCCTTTTTGGGAGAGGTGCCAGATTTTACGATTTGTAAAGTTTGCATTTAATCTGAAACTTTATTTGATTGGTATTTGATTTATAAACGATCAAAATGTTGACATAATCTAAGTTTGGTAGAAAAATCAAATTTACAAGTTTTTAAAATGTTGTCTCTTGTCAAGAAGGAATGGGCGGTAAGGACCCATCTTCGATCCAAATATTAAAAATATTTAAAAATATTTGTGAGATATGAAACTTAAAATTTTTATATTTGGCTATTTGTTGGAGATGTACCAATAGTTGTCGACCAATTGATGCCTTTTTCGGAATTGATGTCTTGGTTTGTTAAACATATAATAATGATCAATGTTTGGGTGAAAGTTATTCGCTTCTTATGAGATTTACAAGTTTTTACAAGTTTGTTACGATGTGGAATTCCGTCCGATTTAAATAATATTGTAAGTTTTCAAAATATTAAGAGGGAGGTACTAGTAGGAGAAGACAATCTTCCAACATTATATAGATTTGTTCTAAAGATCAGGTGGTCCAAACTTTGGTTCGAGCCTATACTATTATAAAGGTAATTTTCAGCAAAAATTGTGGCCATTTTGTGAGTTTGCCTACATTTCCCATCTTTGAAATTGATTTATGTTTATAAGAAGTTTTAACATAGGCTAAATCGGTTACTCCTTTCGAGAATTATTATAAGGCTGAGGGTATAAACATGTGCTAAAATATTACAAGTAAAAACTTGGTAAAGTTCGGCCGGGTTGAACTTGTGTGATTTATTCTCTGAAAAACAATTCTGAATTTACTCAACCCACTCTAGTGGCGGTGTTAATGTCTAGGAAGAAGTATTTGTTTCGTTAAGGATTTGGAATGTCAAATTACAACCACTTCGGACAAGACGAACTTTGCATATTGTCCACCATGAAAAAATGTTTTAATAGTTTTGGACGTTTATATGGGGTATATGTTATTGTGTTCTGTGTTAGTAAGTTGTTTATAATCAAAGAAGTGAATTATCGAATTACAGACTAGTTGCAACAGATTCAGGTTACAAAATTTGGCTAGAAACTAAAACATACCAAATTACAGTCCCTTCGGTTGAAAAATTTACCAAAATACCGAAAATATGTTTTTCATCATTTAAGAAACCGGAATGCCAAATTACAGGAACTTCGATGGGAAAATACACACGGGGAAAAGAACCCGAAAGGTCACTTCGATGGGAGAATGCAGCTGAATCTTTGAAAATACCCTAAACCGGTGGAAACATTATATGGTGGCATTTTATGCAAAATATGGGCCTATATTCAACATGTTCTGCAAAGAACCTGGAATGTCACGTTACAGCCACCTCAGTGTGAAATTGCGGCCAAAACTTCCAAAATACGGAAATGCTATGCGGGGCTATTTCAAAAAGTGGTCCTATATGTGCACATAGGTTTTTCATCATCAAAACCAGTCAGTAAAGTAGTAAAGTTGAACGGAGCCGACTATATGATACCCTTCACCACTATGGGTGTATTTAAAAGATGGATCCTAACAGAAGGGCCATTAACATGAAATTGGATGAAATAAAATATGTGACCTTTATCTAAATGTGAATCGACTTAGATCATAAACTAATTTAGACTAATGTATGCACGTTTTGTTCCTAATGGCAAAAATATATGGGAGCTATATCTAAATCTGAACCAATTTTCACGAAACTTAACACACATCGTTCTAGCGTTTATTCAGTACGCTATGCCACATTTCATGCAAATTGAAGGATATATAGGGTCTTTGGTACACCATTTATGGGAGCTATATCTAAATCTGAACCGATTTTCACGAAATTTTGCAAACATCATTCTAGACTCAAGTCAGTACGCTATGCCAAATTTTGTGGAAATGGAAAGATATATTGGGGCTTTGGTGAACCATTTATATTAAATCGGTCGAACATATATATGGGAGCTATATCTAAATCTGAACCGATTTTCAAGAAATTTTACGCACATCTTTTTAGGCTCAATTCAGTACGTATGCCAAATTTCGTGCAAATCGGAAGATATATAGGGAATTGTGTACACCATTTACCTGAAATCGGACGAAAATATATATATATATGGGAGGTATATCTAAATCGGAACCGATTTTTACGAAATTTTGCACACATCGTTCTTGACTCAAGTCAGTACGCTATGCCAAATTTCGTGGAAATCGGAAGATATATAAGTACTTTGGTGAACCATTTACATTAAATCGGTCGAACATATATATGGGAGCTATATCTAAATCTGAACCGATTTTCAAGGAACTGTACACACATTATTCTAGGCTCAATTCAGAACGTTATGCCAAATTTCAAATTTCCAAAGTGATTATATGCATATTCTCAAAAGGAACCATGTGTCTATCTCGTTTCCTTTTGCCTGTTACAAACATATGCACAAAGACATAATACCCTGTACCACAGTGTGGTGAAGGGTATAAAAATGCGGAATGCCAAAATAAAGACATTTCGATGCGAAAATTCGGTTTTAACAATCAGAAAAATTGCAGTCATTTCGGTGGGAGAATGCTACTGAAGCCATCAGAATAGCAAAAATAGGGGGTAGGGCTTTATATGGGATCGATGTCAAAATATGGAACTATATTGAACATTTTCCGCAAATATATTTCTCATTATTTAAGAACCCGAATGCCAAATTTCAGTCGCTCCAATAAGAAAATAAGACAAATATCGGGACGAATATATAGGGACTATGGAGCCAATATATAGACCAATTCGGCCTAAAAAACGAATATCAAGGTTTGACATCTATATAAGAGGTATACCAGAACATATTGCGGTTTGACACTCTATGAGAAAATGAAATGTCAAATAGGAACCATTCCGGTAATGAATGTGTCCAAAATTCCTATATTGAATAATTGGGCATATCGTTATATGGACGCTACCACAAACATGGATTATTATTGATCAATTTTAGTAGAGAGATTTTCTCTCCCATAATAATCTAAAATATAAAATTACAGACAAGTAGGTTGAAAAGGAATCCGAACTACCGAAATTTTGGTAGAACCGCAAAAAAAATATGTTTATTCTTTGCCCTATTTTGGCTAAATTTTATAATCTTTTATAATTTTACTTCATTTTTTGAATATTTGCATTTTCGATTTATATAATTAGATTCATTAGAGATCGGACCTTTCTTAAGTTCGTTATTGTCATGTGATTCATGGTTATTTTACCGATAAGTTTAAGAGTATATCACTCCAAATTTTTGAAAGTTACATCTATTCACACTACCAATTATTCTTTTGGCCTATAAAACCCATTGACTTTATGACCCTCCCTCTTATAAAATTATATCAAAGCATCTCAAGCTGATTTTCGGGCGTATACTTTATATATTTTTCGAGCATTTGTCATCATGTTACTAATACGCCTAATCGGGTATAAGGTTAAATTGGGCGATGTAGATTTGCAATACAAGTGTTTATACACACACGTACATTTAGGTATGTATTTATAGGTGTTGATATGTGTGCGTGTGTGTGTGTGTGTTTGCGTTGCTGTTCTTTTTGATTTTTGTGGGATTAACAGGTGTCATATTTATACCCTTCACCACACTGTGGTACAGGGTATTATGTCTTTGTGCATATGTTTGTAACAGGCAAAAATAATCGAGATAGACCCATGGTTCCTTTTGAGAATATGCATAGAATCACTTTCTGAGTCGATTTACGCATGTCCGTCTGTCCGTCCGTCCGTCCGTCCGTCCGTCTGTCCATGTTAAATTGTAAACAAAGTACAGGTCGCATTTATGATCCGAATTGGATGAAATTTGGCATAGGTCACTTATTTGGCCCAAGGACGAACCCTATTGAAATTGGGAAAAATCGGTTCAGATTTAGATATAGCTCCCATATATATATTTAACCGATTTAATGTAAACAGTCCCTATATAACTTTCGATTTGCACGAAATTTAGTACAGCCTAATCATTTAGGTGTAGAATGATGTCTGCCAAGTTTCGTGAAAATCGGTCCAGATTTAGATATAGCTCCCATATATAGTTTCGTCCGATTTCATGTAAATGGTGCCCCAAAGTCCCTATATATCTTTTGATTTGCACGAAATTTGGCATAACGTACTGAATTAAGCCTAGTGTGATGTCTGCCAAGTTTCGTGAAAATCGGTCCAGATTTAGATATAGCTCCCATATATAGTTTCGTCCGATTTCATGTAAATGGTGCCCCAAAGTCTCTATATATCTTACGATTTGCACGAAATTTGGCATAACGTACTGAATTGAGCCTAGAGTTATGTCTGCCAAGTTTCGTGAAAATCAGTCCAGATTTAGATATAGCTCCCATATATAGTTTCGTCCGATTTCATGTAAATTGTGCACCAACATCCATATATATCTTTCGATTTGCCCGAAATTTTGCACAACGTACTGAATTGAGCCTAGAGTGATGTCTGCCAAGTTTCGATAAAATCGGTCCATATTTCTATATAGCTCCCACATATAGTTTCGTCCGATTTCATGTAAACGGTTCACCAAAGTCGCTATATATCTTTCGATTTGCACGAAATTTGGCATAACGTACTGAATTGAGCCTAGAGTGATGTCTGCCTTGTTTCGTGAAAATCGGTCCAGATTTAGATATAGCTCCATTTTATTATAGATTGATTTTATGTAATTGACGCACCAAGGAACCAATAGGAACAAAACGTTCTAAAGTTAGTATAACCTAACCTGTGACAAGTTTGTTTGAAATCGCTTAATATGTGGATATAGCTTACATATATTTTTTCGCCCGATATCAAGCAAATTGGGCATCATACTCCTCATGTTAGTCAGATTGACATCAAATTTTGCACAACGTACAAAATTGAGCATAGACTTACGTAGTTGCGTTTTCTAGAAGTACAGACATAGTCAACCGGATGACCTATTTATATTTGTTTGAAGTCGATTTACACACTTTATGGACAAATCTAGGTAGATTCACATTTAGATAAATATCACATATTTTATTTCATCCAATTTCATGTTAATAGTCCTGTTTAATGTACCCATAGTGGTGAAGGGTATCCTAGAGTCGGCCCCGTCCGACTTTACTACTTTCCTTACTGGTTTGTTAATTCATTTGTCGTTTCGTTGCTGATACTTCTGTCGTTGTTGTTGTTGATATGGATACATGAGAAGAGAAACCGTGTAAATATTTATATACATGTGTAGGAATTTTTGTGTTTGCTGTTTTCTGGCAAATGTTTTCATTTCGACATCAATAGTATGTAGATATGTTTATAAATAACGATTATCGTTCTTTAATATTTGACTAATGCTATTGGAGATATTTATACATTCACACACAACCACATGAAATATTTATGGAGATTGTGGGTTTTTATTGTGATTGTGTTTTGATAATTTAATTTGATATTGTCAAATTTTGCAATGACTTAAATTTTTTTAGATAGAATTTCTTAGAATAAAACCATTAAGGAAAGTAGTAAAGTCGGACTGGGCCGACTATATGATACCATTCACCACTTTTCGTATATTGTACATATTTATCCTAACAATTTCATGTCAATATTCCATCGAAGGAACATACTCATGTCTTTCTGCAACATATGCTAAATTTAATTTCATTCGGGCAGATTTAGAGTCCTTTGCTTACAATGGGACAAATTAACGAAAATCAATTTATACTACACTTGATAATCTCAATCGGACGCCCCTTTAAAGCTATGTCTGCATCTGCAACTATTTCAACAAAATGCAATAACGTCATTCCAGTCTCAATTTTATAAGTGGTGCAAAATTTCGGGTCGATAGGACAAACATTAGGAGATTGGTGCACCGTTTACATAAAATCGGACGAAAATATATATGGGAGCTATATCTAAATCTGAACCGATTTTCACGAAATTTCGTGCAAATCGAAGGATATTAAGTGACTTTAGTGCACCATATACGTTAAATCGGACGAAAATATATATGGGAGCTATATCTAAATCTCAATCGATTTCCAGGAAATTTAACACGTCCCGTTAGTACGCTATGCCAAATTTCGTGCAAATCGAAAGATATATAGGTACTTTGGTGCACCAAAGGTACTTTGGTGCACGAAAATATATATGGGAACTATATCTAAATCTGAACCGATTTTTTTCAATTTCAATAGGGTTCGTCCTTGGTCCAGTGATCAAAGTGATCTATGCCAATTTTTATTCAATTCGAATCATAAATGCGACCTGTACTTTGTGTACAATTTAACATCTGCAGACGGATAAACGGACGGACGGACGGACATGCATAAATCGACTTAGAAAGTGATTCTATGCATATCCTGAAAAGCAACCTATCTCGATTCCTTTTGCCTGTTACAAATATATGCACAATGACATAATACCCTGTACATACAGTGTGGTGAAGGGTATAATTATATATATATATGTATATATATAGTTTGAAGGTTTTAATTACTTTCACCACCGATGGAGTTGTAATTTGGCAATTTGGGATCTTCGAGGATTTTTGATGTTTTTACAATCATAGGAACATTTTCCAACCGAAGTGCCTTTAATCCGATATTCCGAGTTTTTAACGGTTAAATATCGAGGTTAATGTTTCGGTACAATCTCCATTTTTCTACAGATCGGATCCCGTCACGTATACGAATTGGATTCAATCGGGAATTCTGGATATATGTAATTTGGCATTCTAGGTTCTTCGAGCATTTTTCAACCGAAGTGGCTGTATTCTGTCTACCGATGGATATGTAATTTAGCAGATTGGGTTCTTCGAGGATTTTCGATTTTTTCGATATGGTCCTAGGGCTGTAATCTGGTATTCCTAGTTTTTAATTGGTAAATTGGTAATTGGTAAAAAGTATACGAAGTTTAGAATCGAATTGGTTGTAATCGAGTATTCTGGATAGTCTCAGTTTGAAAGCAATATAGATAGGCATTTGGGCTTACAGAAAACAAAAGATTTCTTGGCCGAAAATGGTCGCAAGTCGGCACTATTAGATATTTTGATAATTTTAATAATTTTCTCACGTTTAAGTTCATATCATAACATGAGTTTTCTTATTATCCTCATGGCGCGGGAATAAAAATTCGGCCGGCCCGAACATAACATCGCTTATACTTGTTTATTTTTGTACCCTGAATGTGTGTAACAGGCAAAAGGTTCGTCTCGATAATATGAATAGAATCACTTTCTGAGTCGATTTAGGCATGTCCATGTATTCTAGTAAACAATTTACATTTATAATCCGAAAAAGAATTAATTTGGAACAGCTCACTTACTTGGCCCAAGGACGAACCCTATTGAAATTGGAGAAAAACGTTTCGGATTTAGATATAGCTTCTATATATATTTTCTTCCGATTTAATGTAAGTGCTGCACCAAACTCCCAAAGTGGGCCCGCACAACCTACTGAAGTTGCTATAACATAATGTGCATCAAGTTTTGTTGTTCAGATTTAGATATAGGACCCATATACAGTTTCGTCCGATTTTAAGTAAATGTTGCACCAAAATATGACCGATATGCACAAAACATAGTGAAACCAGTGTGTGGAGCGGAGCGAACTATAATTTTCTGCCGATCTATATTCCGAATTGCGATAGTTACATACTTCTAATCAATTACAAAATCATTGTGTTGCAAGTAAACATTTATGCCATAGGAATCAAGTTTGGTTATTTTACATGGAAAAGTCTTGCTTCCATGTTGACCCTCAAAATATTGACAGTTATTCTAAGAAGTGGGTCAGATCTTTTTGTAATGATAGGCTTACATAGTCTCTATAGTCGCTCTAGCGACTATGAAACCACACAATCGTTTTTGTTGTAGGTGTCGACTTAGACCATAACGTGAACTTCCTTTAAAATTTCATATCGATCGACGATCATGTTCTAGTCTGGTAATTGTAATATTAGTCATACAAAAATACGTAGACACCTGCGCTTATCTTAGTGTAAAATTTTGAGGGGTTCAGGTCATAGTTGTGGTCTGTGGAGCGACCAGAAAAACAGAAAAATATAAAGTTTGTTGTCTATTTTGTCCTATAAATATTAACCGATCATTACCAAAAACTTAAGGGGCTTTCTTTGGGCGAACATGCCATCCTACATGCAAAATTTCGTGACAATTGGTCCATAATAAATTCATTAAATACTTTAGGTTAATTTCATAGGTCACTTAAAACAACACAACACATGTTCGTAGGTTTCATAAAATTTTCAGTTGAATGAAAATGAATTTCCGTTAATCTGTCTGATTGTCTGCCTGGTGTGCATGACAAGTCTCAAAGGGAGTAATCGGTTTCATCAAAAACCTTTCATATCGTAATATTTCGTCGAAACCTAAATCAAATGCTGGTGCTTCCTGCACAAAGCGTTAACATTTAAGCGAAGGGAGTACCCCATTTCAACCAAATTGAGCCTCTATAAAACCTAGGACAAATCGGAAGATGGGACCAATCGGTCGAATCTTTCTCATATCTCTTGAAAATGTTTGAATCCAATAGCAAACGTGTTTCCTATTTAATCCAAATTCTGCGCACCGCAATACCACTATAAAACCTAGATAAAATCCGAAGATGGAACCCATCGGTCTACTCTTTCTGGTACCCTCCCCACACAGGGTCAGCATTTCATTTAAAGCGTATGGACTAACCGACTTAATCCATTGATTGTACATTGTAATATTTAACCAAACCTACATTAAATCTTCTACCATTATTTGTATCGTAAAAATGGGGGAAATTTTCGAATTAATTTTTGTACGCAGTCAGAATCGAGCTGTTATTCGACCCACATTCATATTTTCCTTGAAAAGAAACTAAGATATATCAAATCATATTTAACACACGTACGAAAACTCTTCACCCACACGTGCTATACAAACTATCTATCCATGAGCAATTAATTATGTGTTGTTGTTTTCGTTGTTGTTGTTGTTGTTAAAATTCTTTTCGCAAAAAGAAATGTAATTTTTGTTGAAACATGTCTCTTCTATCGTTTTTAATTTGACTTAACTTGTTAACGGAAGAAGAAGAACAACAACAAATGCTGGGCAATTATGCGGAGACATTTTTGTGGCGGAAAGAAAGAATGCCTTATTGCCTCAGGTACAGAAGAAGAACTTTCTGTCAGGCAATTAATGTTAATTAAATTCATATTTTATGCCTGACATTTCTGTTGTTGTTGCTGCTGCTGCTGCTGTTACTCGGTGTTGTTATGGCCATTACATCTCAACTATGGTCATTAAAACAAAGTGAAAGTGGAGAAAGTTTGAAAAAAAAAAATACAAAAAAGAATGAAAAGAACGAAAAAATAATAAAGGAGTACCGAGAAATGCCAAGAAAATACCTTCAACCATGTCTTAAAGAATAAATCATAGTTATAGTCGTCTAATGTCCTGAACCCGTTTTGACAGTGACATTTAGGGAGATTTTTGTTTTGTGTTATTTTGTAACTGGTATTACGTTATTAGGATCAGTGTTCATAGTTTTATTATTCCCAAAGGTGAAGTTCAAAATGTCATGGATTTAGATAGAATTGTTTTCGTGTTATTTACAGGCGAAAAAGGTATGCAAATATGCATAACCATAATTGTTATATAAGATTGTATACTAAACAATTTCACACCTAATAACAAAACCCAACTGAATTTGTATGTAAATGACCATTGTGGGTCACATTTGAATAGAAAGATGCCTGTGTGCGTGTGTGGATAATGTGAGCCAAATTAACTCTATGATAGAAACTTAATTTGTAATGAAAGTACACAAAAGACTATTAAAATTATTTTTAAATTTCCGAGAAATATTATTTCATAAATATCAAAGATTTCCAACATTGTGCAACTGTACTGAAAATGTATAATATTTACAGTATTTAGACGTTCAGTTTTGCCTTGTGTCTACAAGCTTTTTCTGAGTAATTTTATTAATAATAACAATGTGACATTATTACACCCATCACATGCATCAATATTAGGGTGCTCCGTTAAATTCTTCATGTGGACTTTCTGAACAACTAACTCTGGATTTTCGACAGAGCCAATTTCCGAAGAAAATTTCGTGACATTTGTTCCATAATGGCATCTTAAAGTGATATACCAACTATAACGAGTGGTTTTGTCTAAGGCTGAAGGCAGGGTCAAGGACTCACAAATCTTAAGTTAAAAACACGAGCGGTAAAAGTTAAATTCTTTATTGTAATTCTTCTGTGTTTAGATAGAGAGTAACATGCGGGATCTTCAATACGATGGAGTTATTAATTCGTTGGTTGTCGTTTCGGCGTGTTGGGACTCGTTCCGTCGGGCTGATGGGGTGACTGTAATCGGCTTCTAATTATAGCTAGTAGGCTCCGATTGTGGCACTCAGCTGTATTTGTATAGTCGGCTTCGGTTGTGTAGTAGAGTTGTACAGTTCACGAACGAACTAGTTCAAATGAACGATTCATTTACAAGACCGATTGAACTAGGTCTTACAAATTCGTTCTTTTTAGTTCATTAAAAGAACGAACTGGAACAATCGTTCCTTTTAGTTCAGATGTGAGCGTTTTACTGACTTAGTTCGATTTGGTCTAAATGGAAGCGACGCTGATCGAGTTTTATTTTGCATGTGATATTACAGCGCTCCCATTTAGTAAACACTAATAAAAATATATATGTTGGCAAGTAATTTTTCAATTATTCTAAAACTTTTCTTTAAAAATATACGCCTTATAGATCTACATATTCTTTGAAACATTTTTTTTATTCCACGCCCTATAAGTTCATCAAATCTTTTGAAACATTTATTTAAAAATTCATACCTTACAGGTCCATAAACTGTTGTTATTTTTTAATTTTAATATCCTCGCCATATAGGTCCAAAAGTATTTTACACGAACTCAAACTATCAACTGAACGAATCGGAGAGCGATGAACTATTAAAAGAATGAACTACTGAACTAGAAGACCGAACTAGTTCATTCAAAAGAGCTGAACTAAAAAGAGCGATCAGCCAACTGAACTAGATAGAACAACTCTATTGTGTAGGTTTAGGTATTCGGCTTGTGTTATAATAGTCGACTCGGGTTGTAGTAGTCAGCTCGGGTTGAAGTAGTCGGCTCGGGTTGATGTAGTCGGCTCGGGTTGAAGTAGTCGGCTCGGGTTGGAGTAGTCGGCTTGGGTTGATATAGTCGGCTCGGGTTGAAGTAGTCGGCTCGGGTTGATGTAGTCGGCTCGGGTTGAAGTAGTCGTTCAAACTCCTTCTGAAACGAGAAGAGTTATATAGAAGCGAACGAATGGCAGGAAGCGAACGAATCGCAGTTCGAAGGTTCGGCTATGTTCGGCACAAGGTACTGCGACTGCGGACACTGCCACAAGTCTCGGTTTCGCTCGTACTTGGTCTAACTCCAGCACTCGACAATTTCTGCCGATGAAAACTGGAACACTTATCTATACGAGAACACAAAGTGAATGAGAATTATTTTGTGTTCATTGAAGTCAATTATCAAGTTATTATAATTGCAAAGTGAGTTGCGTAAAATTTAGGTATTCTAGTATTATATTAACGAGGGGTAAAAAGGTGGTGTGAAATGTAGCGGTCACGTTACACAACATTATTAGGCTGTATTTATTTCAGGGTTGTGGAGTCAACTATTAGCATTATGGGTCAATTTGGGCCAAATATGCACCGTTTTGGTGTATGATTTGCTGCCATTTTAAAAGGTAACATCACAATGGCTCTATCATAGAAGTTCTGCTCTCTACTTGCAAAAAAACCCGATTAGTCGGTTTTCACAATCCTCCCTATATACCAATTTTTATAACCTACACAACTATGTTGTCAGGGTATTATAGCTTTGTGCAGCCCCAAGAGTTTGTAACGCTGCGAAATATTGGTCCTAGACCCACCTTTAAGTATATCGGTCATACTTCGACTAGCTGAGTCGATCTAGACATGTGTGTCCGCCCGTCCGTCTGTCCATTATAATTTGTAAACACGATACAGGCTACAGTTATGGACCAATCGTCACGAAATTTTGGATGTTGGATGGGTTCTGGCCAATGAAGACCCCTATTGTTTTTGGTAAAGATCGGTTTATATTTAGGGGATGAAATGGACCAAATACTAAATTTCAATCGGTTTTTCTGGTCGCTCCAAAGGCCGCAATTATTGCCTGAACATCGTGAAATTTTACATGAAGAAGGATATCCAGCCAAAGAAAAGCCATGCCTGTTTTGACAAAGATCTGTCAATTTCTAGTGGGTCAAATGAACCCTGACTTTTGTGTGAAAAATTACAAAATGTTTATTCTATAGCAAATATATTTACTCCTGAAGGACATAGAGCATAGAAGGTGATAGTATATCCAAGAGGAGTGGTTGGCCTTTAAATTGATACCAATTATATTGTCGTATGTACACGGATGTGGGAGTTACACGTAAATATTTCCAGGTGCTTACGTATTCAAATATTATTTATTAAACCATTACCACACTGGAGGTCGGAAATATAACGCGGATCGCTTGGAAATGTTCCAAGAGGATCCAGTTATGGTCAAGGACAACGCCTATAATTTTTGGTGATGATCAGATAATAATTTTGGGATGAAGAGGACCGAAAACTATTTTTTGTGTTCTTTTCGATTCAATCTGTAGGCTACAATTATAATCCCAACATCACAAAACAACCCACGGTGAAGGGAATAGGGACAAGTAATTAGAAGGGCTGTACTGAATATTTGTAATATTCGGAAAATATGTCAGTGTAAGGAAGAGGCGCTGTTGACATCTAATCGGCAAGAAGGTACAACTATTACGAAATATTACCCTGGTTCGGAATAAAAATTCGCAGAAAGATAGAGTTCTGTGGTAGTTGTGTAGGGTATCGTATGGTCGGCCCCGTCCTACTATACTACTCCGCTCACTGGTTTAACATTAAAGAAATTTTGCAATGCAAGAAAAAAACTTCCCAACCAAGATCCCGAAGATTCTGTAGATGTGTGTGGCCTAGCGTTGCCCCAGTGGAACACGACACCTCTCCTATTGGCTAATTCTGGCCGTTTCTGGTCAATTGTTATCTTCAAACGATCCAGTTGTTGACAGTAGAGATCAGAATTCAGCGTTTGGCCATATGGAAGCAACTCATAATAAATAATCCCCTTCCAATCCCACCTAATGCATAGTAGAAGCTTTCTGGCCGATAGTCCTGTTTTGGCCATCGTTTGAGGTGCTTCACCGCGCTCCTTTCCCCCAGTGTTATCTTATGTGATCCATTTCTCATTTACAGTCACCATCCCTTTAAGAAATGGATCTATCTCATTCCGTTTGGTCAAGGCTTCGCAGATGGAAATTCGATTCATTCTTTTTTATACCCTCCACCATAGTATAGAGGGTATATTAATGTTGTCATTCCGTTTGTAACTCATCGGTTCATTTCCGACCCTGAAGGAATTGAGATAGATTGCCAAAATTTTGCATAGAGTCTTTTGTCTGCAGGCAGGTCATGTTCGATGATGGGCTATATCGGCTATACCCCATATAAGGATACCGCCCAATGTTCGATATTTTGGAGTTCTTGAGCGCGCTATTCAACTGAATTCGCTGAAATTTGGTACATTGAGTTATTTTTAGTTACCAATATCTCCACTAAAATTATAAATATCGGTTCAATTTTTCGAGTAGCCCCCATATTAGAGCACACCCAATTTTCGGTCTTTTGGGGTACTTGAGCGCGTTTTTCAACTAAATTCGCTGAAATTTGGTACATTGGGTTCATTTTGGATACCAAATGTCTCCACTATAAATTATATGTCTCCACTTTTATGTTTCCACTATAAATTATAAACACCGGTCCACTTTTTCTGGTAGCCCCCATATAATGGTACCCCCTAATTTATGGTATTTTGGAGTGGGGTGGTTTAAGCGCGTTTTTAAGGCGATTTCGCTGAAATTTAGTACAATGGGTTCTTATTTGGTACCAAATTTCTTCACTAAAAATTATAAATATAGGTAATTTTTTTGGGGTCCTTGATCTTCTTTTTCAAACGAATTCCCTGCAATTTGTTACAATGGGTTCTTATTCCTCATACCAAAAATTATTAATATTCGCCCCCTTTTAGGGGTGTTTCCCATATAACCCCCTTCTTATATTAAAATAGTTAGCTGATTAGTTCCGTGTGTAGGGGTTGTCCCCATATAGGCGTATTCTACCATAGTATAGGGGATAGTCCTTACTCGCAATAGTCAGTTTTACCCCACAAATTATGGAATTCTAAGACGATTTAGTCATCGGTTGTAATCATTCTGCTTTCTAAGGAAATCTTGATAAAACCAAATTCGAACCTGACGATAATGAAATATATCGGTCAGCATTTAGGCATCTAACCATATAATTATACTCCCTGAAGGAAATAATTGAGACTCAAAACAAAAATATTGGGTTCGAAATTGACATATGTCGGTCATTAATTAGGCATAGCCCTCATATAATTATAACCCCAAATATTCGTTAATTATACACTATGTAATCAGGAGTGTGAGGATTGTATATTCTACAAAAGAGTTATTACTATCGGTCCACGCTTTGGGGTTTTTATTAAAACTTGCAGAAATTTGTATTTGGTGTACATAATAGTTCACATAAACCGGTGTGTAGAATTATCGGTATAGGTTCACTTTTTGGTATGTTCCCTATATTTTCATTTCACGTATCATATCACGTACCTATGGTGGAGGGTATCCAAAGATCGGCCCGGACGAGCTTAACGCTTTCTCACCAATTAACAGAAAAATAGGTGCGGCACCCAAAACATAGAGTTTTTTTTTTAATTCAGCTTTATGCATACAAAATGGTAGTACAAAATGAAAAAATTCGATGTTGCAAACATAAATTCGGTTCTGATTTAGATATAGCTCCCATGTATATTTTCGTCCAATTTAATGTAAACGGTGCACCAAAGACCATATATATCTTTCGATTTGCGTGAAATTTTGCACATCGTACTGAATTGGAAGTAGAATGTTGTGTGTTAAGTTTCGAGAAAATCGATTCAGATTTATATATAGCTCCCACATATAATTTCGTTCGATGTAATGTGAATGGTGCTCCAAAGTCCCTCTATATCTCCCGATTCGCACGACATTTGACATAGGTGACATGATAGGTTCATATTTAGATATAGCCATATATATTTCGTCCGATTAATTGTAAATGGTGGACCAAAGTCCGAACATATTTTTCGATTTGCACGAAATTTGGCATAGCGTACTGAATTGATCTAAAATGATTCAAATTACCTTACCTTAAACCTTTATATAGACCTACTTTGAAAATATCCTGACCTAATATTTTTGTAATTTTTAGGTAATTATAGAAAGTTAGATAGTAAATTGCGTCTAGGACCTTCAAAGTATATGCTACAACATGGGTCTATATTGAAAAGAAATTTTAAAACCGAAACCCCTAACTACAGCCACATCGGTTGAAAAGGGTGTTGAGATTTATGGTCTTCAAAATATTGATGCCTCAAATAAAAAAACAGTTAACATAATGAGGGAAATGGAGTTGTATACCTCAATGCAACACATGTGAACCAGCTGAATATCAAACATTCTAAGAATATTTCAAAGGTCAAGTTTGTAGGTTTCGCTATAATAATATTAACAAAAAGACAGACTGGACTAAATCCACATATAATTTTATTCTGATCAAGAAAATAAAAATTTAATAAGATCTTCGTAGAGTAATACGAGGTTGCAAACGAAATGACAAAATTAATATATTTATATGTTTGCAGGGTCGCCATAATCAGTGTATCACCTTTGAAACTATTTTCAATAAATAACCGAAATGCAAAAAAATATATTGACCAAAGACTATGCCTTTCAATTAGAAATATAGTTACACATTTTCCGTTACACCCCATTATCGATACATTATTTTTAATATCAATAAGCCAGCTTTAGGCTTTGGGAGTTTATGAGTGCGTGGGTATGTTCGTGTGTGCATGTGTTGGTCGTTTATTCATAACACAGGTGTTGTAAAACGTTTTATTGGGTTTTGTTTAACCTTAAGCTACGTGAGGTATACAATCATGACAGGATTTGACATTATAGTTTCCACAAAATATGTGGGTACTCACACACACACACACAGGCACATGCCAAACCACATTGTCACACACGCACATTTCAACCCATGTGTGCATTTTGGATATAATCTACCAAATCTGAGGCCACAAACGATATTATTATATTTATGTTTGCGTATAAAATATGTGACAATGTGTGTGTTAAAATATATAGTACAGCAAATTGGTAGTATCAAAATGAAAAAGTAGGGTTTGTATTTTTTATTAAAACTGTGAAGAAAACTAATTCCCAGTAGAAAGTGTCTTGCAGACAACATTAACGAATCGTGCAAGACAATGGCAATTCCTTGAAGACACTTTGCAAACAGCAATGTGAGATCCTTGACGAAATTTTCACACAAGTGTCGCAGTATTCATGCAAGACAACTTGGGCGACAAGGTAAGCGAAGTTGTCGTTGACGACAACTTCGGCGACAAAACTCCCTACTTTTCGTTGACGACTATCATCGACTATGTCGTTAACACAGACGTTGACGACTGAATACCCATTGCCATCAATCATACCCCATTAAAAATTCAAATAAAAATATACATATACATTTTCAATTCTTAATTCTTATATATTTAAATTTAACCTAAATTTCTTATATATTTTTTCACAAACGTTTTTCTCTTCGTTTCTGTCAATATTTCATAGTACACTCGATTCAGACTATTTTTGTTTTGTTTTCATATTTCGAGAAGAACGACATTTTCGACGACATATCATGTGTTTAGTCATGAATGACACTTCCATAAATTTCGTCAACGTTTTGTCAATGAAATTGTCACACAAGAGAGTGTTTTCTACTGGGTCTGTCCCTATAGGTCAATCCTCAACAGTAATTTTAATTCCTAATTTCAGGTTTTCAGCTCTATCCGTTCACCCAAAATCCAAATTGTACTAAATTTATTACAATTTAGTAGTTTCGTACCCATAAGTACGAATATCCTGAACTCCTCAATCCTACACTTCAACAGTCATTTTAATTCCCAATTTCAAGAGTCCAGTTCTATCTGTACACCTAAATCCAACTTGTATCAAATTTTGTACTTTTAGTCCTCTACTTCAAAAGTAATCCTAATTCATATTTTCTGGACTCCATCTCTATACGCTTAAATAAATGTAAATAGTACCAAATTTAGTACTTATCAAAAACATAAGTACTCAAAATTTCATGCTTCTAGTTTCAGCCGTTTCGTCTGGGCGATGATCTCACAGTCACTCACTTATCACTAAGCTCCTTTATATATTAAGGTTATATAAGGCATTCTCGATTTAATTTATTAACAATCAATGACCCTTAATCCCCTCAATGACCCTTAATCCGGGGTCTATGACGTTTAATCCGGATTAAACCTTAATCTCCCTCAATGACCCTTAATTCTGAGTCAATGACCTTTAATCCGGAGTTAATAAACCTTAATCCCCTCAGTGACCCTTAATCCCGCTTAAGCCTTAATCCCCTCAATGACCCTTAATCCGGATTAAGCTTTAATCTCCTCAGTGACCCCTAATCCGGGGTCAATGACCCTTAATCCCCTCAATGACCCTTAATCCCCTCAATGACCCTTAATCCGGGTTAAGCCTTAATATCCGGATTAAACCTTAATCCCCTCAGTGGCCCTTCATCCGGGGTCAATGACCTTTAATCCGGATTAAACCTTAATCCCCTCAGTCACCCTTAATCCGGGGTCAATGACCTTTAATCCGGGGTCAATGACCTTTAATCCGGATTAAACCTTAATCCCCTCAGTGACCCTTAATCCGGGGTCAATGACCTTTAATCCGGATTAAGCCTTAATCCCCTCAGTGACCCTTAATCCGGGGTCAATGACCCTTAATCCCCTCAATGACCCTTAATCCGGGTTAAGCCTTAATATCCGGATTAAACCTTAATCCCCTCAGTGGCCCTTAATCCGGGGTCAATGACCTTAATCCCCTTAGTTACCCTTAATCCGGCTAGGGGTCATTGACCCCGGATTAAAGGTCATTGACCCCGAGTTAATGGTCACTGAGGGGATTAAGGTTTAATCCGGATTAAAGGTCATTGACCCCGGATTAAGGGTCACTGAGGGGATTAAGTTTTAATCCGAATATTAAGGCTTAACCCGGATTAAGGGTCATTGAGGGGATTAAAGGTCATTGATCCCGGATTAAGGGTCACTGAGGAGATTAAGGCTTAATCCGGATTAAAGGTCATTGACCCCGGATTAAGGGTCACTGAGGGGATTAAGGCTTAATCCGGATTAAAGGTAATTGACCCCGGATTAAGGGTCATTGACCCCGGATTAAAGGTCATTGAGGGGGATTAAGGCTTAATCCGGATTAAGGATCACTGAGGAGATTAAGGGTCATTGACCCCGGATTAAAAGTCATTGACCCCGGATTAAGGGTGTATGAGGGGATTAAGGCTCAATCCGGATTAAAGGTCATTGACCCCGGTTTAAGGGCATTGCTCGGTAATAAATTAATTCGAGAATGCCGTATATAACCTTAATATATAAAGGAGCTTAGTGATAAGTGAGTGATTGTGAGATCATCGCCCAGACGAAACGGCTGAAGCTAGAGGTATGAAATTTTGAGTATTTATGTGTATTTGATACTATTTGCATTTATTTGAGAGTATAGAGATGGAGTCCTGAAAAGAGGAATTAGGATTAGTTTTGGAGTAGAACTAAAATACAAAATTTGGTTCAAGTTGGATTTAGGTGAACAAATAGAGCTGGAGTCTTGAAATTGGGAATTAAAATGAAAGTTGGATTGTAGGATTGATGAGTTTAGGAAATTCGTACTTATGCATTGACCCCAAGTTAATGGTCACTGAGGGGATTAAGGTTTAATCCGGATTAAAGGTCATTGACCCCGGATGAAGGGTCACTGAGGGGATTAAGGTTTAATCCGAATATTAAGGCTTAACCCGGATTAAGGGTCATTGAGGGGATTAAGGGTCATTGACCCCGGATTAAGGATCACTGAGGAGATTAAGGCTTAATCCGGATTAAAGGTCATTGACCCCGGATAAAGGGTCACTGAGGGGATTAAGGCTTAATCCGGATTAAAGGTCGTTGATCCTGGATTAAGGGTCACTGAGGGGATTAAGGGTCATTGAGGGGATTAATGGTCATTGAGGGTCACTGAGGGGATAAAGGTCATTGACCCCGGATTAAGGGTGACTGAGGGGATTAAGGCTTAATCCGGGTTAGGGGTAATTGACCTCGGATTAAGGGTCACTGAGGGGATTAAAAGTCATTGACCACGGATTAAGGGTGACTGAGGGGATTAAGGCTTAATCCGGATTAAGGGTAATTGACCCCGAATTAAGGGTCATTGACCCCGGATTAAAGGTCATTGAGGGGGATTAAGGCTTAATCCGGATTAAGGGTCACTGAGGAGATTAAGGGTCATTGACCCCGGATTAAGGGAGTCTGAGGGGATTAAGGCTTAATCCGGATTAAAGGTCATTGACCCCGGTTTAAGGGCATTGCTCGGTAATAAATGAATTCGAGAATGCCGTATATAACCTTAATATATAAAGGAGCTTAGTGATAAGTGAGTGATTGTGAGATCTTCGCCCAGACGAAACGGCTGAAGCTAGAAGTATGAAATTTTGAGTACTTATGTGTACGATATTTGAGAGTATAGAGATGGAGTCCTGAAAAGAGGAATTAGGATTAGTTTTGGAGTAGAGGACTAAAAGTACAAAATTTGGTTCAAGTTGGATTTAGGTGAACAAATAGAGCTGGAGTCTTGAAATTGGGAATTAAAATGAAAGTTGGATTGTAGGATTGATGAGTTTAGGAAATTCGTACTTATAGAACTTATATGAACGGATAGAGTTTAAAACCTGAAATTTGGAATTAAAATTACTGTTGAGGATTGTACTATAAAGATAGCTTTGGAAATTCATATTTAAGTGTACGAATAGTACTAAATGGAACTAGATTTGGTACAATTTGGGTTTGAGTGTACGGAGAGATCTGGAAACCTAAAATTTGGATAATAGTTATTGTTGAAGTGTAGAATTGAGATATGAAAGTAAAGTACATATGTGTGCTAAATGGTACTATATTTGGTACAACTTGTTTTTGTGCAAACGGATAGGCTGGACTTCAGAATTTTGGAATTAAAATTACTGTTGGAGTGTAGAATTGATTTGGTTTAGGAAATTCGTACTGATGGGAACGAAACATACTAAATGGTACTAAATATTTTATCATTTGTCTTTGTGTGAATAGATGGGGCTGGAATTCGGCAATTTGGGTTTACAAATACTGTTGAAATGTATGTGTACCAAAAGGTACTAAACTTGGTACAATTTCGATTTGATAGAAATGGAAACCGGATAGAAATGGAAAACTGAAATTTCAATTATGTTTACTTTTAGAGAACATGATTGAGATAGTTAAGAACGAACAGAACTAAATGGTTTCGATTTGAGTGAAAGGATAGATATGGAAAACCTAAATTTGGAATTTAAATTACAGGATTAAGGTATGGATTAAGGAATTTCGTACTTAAAGATACTAAAAGAACGGACTGAGCGGCAATCCTAAAATTTTGAGTTAAAACTACCGACAGAAGTGCAGGATTGAGACATTGAGGTAATCTTGAAAAGTCGTAATTATATGTACTAAATTGTACTAAATTTGATCAAATTTAAATTTGGCTGAACTGATAGAGATGGAAAAGTCATATATCGTGTAAGACAATGGCAATTCCTTGAAGACACTTTGCAGACAACAACAACGTGAAATCGTTGACGAAATTTTCACACAAGTGTCGCAGTATTTATACACGACAACTTGGGCGACAGGGTAAGCGAAGTCGTCGTTGACGACAACTTCGGCGACTAATCTCCCTACTTTTCGTTAACGACAGATTCACTTCCTGTCGTTTATACATTAGTTGATGACTGATACCTATTGTCACCAATATTGCCGTCAATCATACTCACATACTCCATTTAAAATTCAAATAAAAATGTATATACATACATATTTTTCATGTATTGTTGTTTTCGCTTTGGCGGATGTACTCAAGAAGTACAAAGCCGACAGGCGTATTTTAATAAGACTATTGCACATTGTATTACAGCTACCATGAAACCATGTGAAATGCATTTGTGGCTAACAGGAAAATAAAAGAACTCGTCTCCAGATTCACTCCAGTAGATGATCGAATTGCTATAATCCTTATAAAAGGGTTCGCATATCAAATGCTATACAGCGTGCTGTATATTTGGATCATACCAACTCAGATTCAGACCTGCCAAATCCCCTATAGACCAGATTTTCACATTGCGCCAAATTCTGGAAAAACACCAACGAAAAACCCATCAACACATTCCACGTATTCGTCAACTATAAAGCCGCATTCTACAATCCTATCCGTTCAGAAATGTTTAAAGCCATGACTGCCTTCGGCATTCCTGCAATATTAATACAGCAATGCAGGATAACTTTAACTGGCACAAACAGTCAGCAGTTAAAGTCGGAAGGGACATCTCGGAGCCCTTCTACACCGAACGAGGATTCAGACAAGGTGACAGTTTTTCGTGTGGACTTTTTAATATCCCGCATTAAAAGGTCATACGAGACGCATATGTGAACAGAAATTGCTCTCGGTACACCAAACAGCATATGATACTTGCCTACGCTGACGACATCGACATAATGGGTCGAACATTGCGAGCGGTAAAAGCCAACTTTGAACGAATTAAGAAGGAATCTGCCAAAGTGGGACTGGCTGCAAATGGCGAGAAGACCAAGCTGATGGGATCAACGCGCAAGACGTCCAGTAGACTCGGACAAACTGTGGAACTTGCAAACTACAGCTTCGAGGTAGTCAAAGATTTTATATACCTTGGTATCGCCATAAAGAAAACTAATGACATCAGTTTTGAGATTCGGAGAATGAGATTCGGAGAATGTTGACCAACAGATGCTACTATGGTCTCAGTAAGCAATTCAGAAACAAGGACACCTCTCGTTAGACCAAACTCATACTCTACAAGACATAGGTATATGCACAAGCAGATGAGGCAGCTCTGGTGTGTTTAAGAGAAAAATTCTCCAAAAATCTATGCGACGATCTTAGTCGATGAACCACGAATTCGATGAAAAGAGCAAGTGGAGACTTCAGACAAAAAATGCAATGTACCACTTAGAATTGTCGTCCTTCGTTGCTCGAGCGGAACAATGCGAATCCGGAATCCAATACGATTTTTTTTTGCGGCAAGGTGTTCACGCAATATCATAAGTATGCTGGTGAAAGAATGCCTCCATCTCCCATGATAGAATGTATGCTTCATTACCATTCAAATTTTTTTAATTCATCGATTCGTTATACACTGTATACGACACATTTCCAGCTTTTGTTGGTCCTAGGAGGATTGAAGTGGCTTTAATTGGTAATACGGTTTCTTGAAGGTTGAAATATGTTCAATATGGATTCGTTTTTTGTCATAACCTTAAATATTAAAAATTTAAGGAGAATTTTCCAATCAAATTTTTTATGTACTCTGAACTTTTTGCAGAAAATTGCTAGTATACATCGATACTTTGACATAATCTTTGGCTAAAATTATTTGGCACACTGCGATCTTGGTGGGAAAAATTATTTGCAAAAAATAATCAATATTGGTCCATATTTGGACATGAATTAGGAATGGTACTTATCGGTGGGTAAACAAATTCTTCAATTCTTCAAATTCTTCTTCTTGTCAGTGTCGGTCCAATTTTACGTCTTTTAATGGTCATAGGCTTATTTTCCCACCGAAGTGTCTATGATTTGTCATTCCTGGTATATCTTAATGGTCATCTCGTAAAAGTCCCGTCCTCCTTTTGACTTTTATGTTGTGGTCCCACACCATTTAAAATATTTTTTTGATCTAGGCGTATTGTTCAACTAAAGTGGCTGAAATTCCGGGTTCGTGCTGTTTAAAAAAAACTTACGAGCTAAAATTTTCAATATTTGTCCATAGTTTCACATAGCCCTAAAGAAAAGGCTTTGTCCCATTTCAGGTATTTTGAGTGCGGAAATTTGGAATTTCGTGTTAGTGGTTGGTAAATTTGTATACCCAACTTTGTTGTCAGGGTATTATAGCTTTGTGCAGCCCCAAGAGTCTGTAACGCCGCGAAATATTGGTCCTAGAACCACCTTTAAGTATCCCGATCGTCATATCATCACGAAATGAGTTCTGGTTCTGGCAAAAAAAGACCCCTATTGCTTTTGCTAAATAGTTTATATTTAGGGGATTAAAAAGGACAAAATACTTAATTTTTGTCGGTTTTTCTGGTCAATTCGGAGGCCGCGAATTTTTACACGTAGATAGGGATCAGACCAAAGAATAAGCATGTCTGCTTTGATAAAGATTGGTTAATATTTAGCGGGTCAAATTGACTCTGACTTTTGTGTGACAAATTAAAAAAATTGTATTCTATGGCGTATATATTTACCCCTGAAGGACCTAGTCCCGATATGTTGGTAGTATATCTAAAAGGAGTGGTTGACCTTTAAATTGATATCACATATATTGTCGTATGTTCTTGGATGTGGGAGTTACACTTAAATATTTACAGGTGCTTCCGTACTCAGATATTATTTTGTAACCCATTACCACACTAGAGGGCAGAAATATAGCGCTGATCGCTTTGAAATTTTCAATGAGGTTCCAATGATGGCCAAGGACAACGTCTATAATTTTCGGTGATGATCAGATAATAATTTTTGGATGAATTGGACCGAAAACTTATTTTTTGTGTGTTTTTTTACGAGTCGATCTATAGGCCACAATGATAAGACGAACATCACAACACCACCCAGGGTGAAGGAAACCTAGACAAATAATTATAAGGACTGTACTAAATATTAGTAATATTCGGAAATTATGTCAGTGTAGGGAAGATGTGCTGTTGACCTATAGTCGGGCAAGAGGTTGGAAATATCACGAAATATTGCCCAGACTCGAAATATTCATTCGCTGAAAGTTAGAGTTCCGTAGTAGTTGTGTAGGTTATCGTATGGTTCAACTTATGTACCTGTAATTTGGCATTCCATGTTCATGGTGTCTATGTTTTAACATGTAATTGTCCCACCTCATTTTAGATAGGCAGTATTTCTAATCTGATTGTATGGAGAACAATGTACCTACTGATAGGCAATTTACAATTACATAGCCCTCATACAAATGTCCTGACTGATTTTACGTGTAAAGTAAATAAAATTCGGACCAGCTGATCTTCACGATTTGTACTTTTATTTATTTACACGATATTTTTAGCTTCCCAACAGTGTATAAATACACTATCGTCTGCAATATCCGCACATAATCTGTCAACTGAGTATCTTTCATTTCATATCTGTCTTCCCGACCGATATTAATCTCTTCTTATTTAAATTAACTTTTATGGCAATAAACGACTTTTTTAACCCGTCCGATGTTTCCCTGTCAATTAATTTGACCTAAATTTGCCCATTATGTAATCTTTATTCATTCATTTTGCAATAAAAGAAAGCTTGATAATGAGCAATTCTCTTGAATTCTCTGTGAAATAAAATTACAATAGCCGTAAGTTGTGGATTTTATTACCGAACAACTTTGCAACAATTGATAACAGCTCAACGAAAAAAAGAACGGAAATAGTGACACCATTTACATTTTAAATTAAATGCGAACAACCTCTCCTTCAGTCCACTGGAAAGTTGTATTCTCTTCCTGTTTGACGAGCATTGCCATAGTTCAATAGCTGCAATAAATAGCTGAAAAGTTAATTTAACTGTCCAAATAAAAAAACGGCGTTTTATATTAAGGGAATATTATTACCGATTGGTTGGTTGGCTGGTTGGATGACTGCCTGGTGTAGCTTGCTTTGTTCGCTGGTCCTGGTCCTTTACAGGACAAACAACCACGTATCACCGCCTTTAGTGGTCGACAATTGTGTTAATTAATGAGATTCTGTTTTCGGTGAATAATTCTTTGAAGAGATGGTGTTTCGCGGGCAGACAGGGTTGCCAATTGACCAACTAATATTAGAACCAATGAAATAAAAAGAACAGTATGAACCAGTAAAGAAAGTAGTAAAGTCGGACGGGGCCGACTATATGATACCCTTCACCACTTTTAGTATATCCAAGAGATTAAACCTAAAAGACGTCGAATTTTTAAAGGACCAGGGACAAAATTATGAAAATCAATTATAAGCATATATATAAACTATATCAAAATTTTATATCAATATAGTAACTTCAGTACGTAGAGCAAAATTTTGTGCCGATTGGACCCACCATGGTAAAGCATTTCAAAGTAACTTCTAGGTTATTCTAACTCCAGTACGTCGTGAAAAGTTTGTGTCAATTTTGTGTAAAATCGGACGACACCATTTACATTAAATCGGACGAAAAAAATATATGGGAGCTATATCAAAATCTGGACCGACTTTCACGAAACTTTGCACACATCATTCTAGACTTAGTTCAGTACTCTATGCCAAATTTCGTGCAAATCGAAAGATATATAGGGACTTTGGTACACCATTTACCATAAATCGGACGAAAATATATATGGGAGCTATACCTAAATCTGAACCGATTTTCACGAAACTTAACATACATCATTCTAGCCCTAATTCATTACGCTGTGCCAAATTTCGTGCAAATCGAAAGATATATAGGGACTTTAGTTTGCTATTTACATAAAATCGGGTGAAACTATATATGGGAGCTATGTCTAAATTTGGACCGATTTTCACGAAACTTTGCACACAACATTCTAGACTTAGTTCAGTACGCTATGCCAAAGAAGAACAAATATATGTTACAAAAATATATATGGGAGCTATATGTAAATCTGAACCGATTTTTCCCAATTTCAATAGGGTTCGTCCTTGGGCCAAACAAATGAGCTCTGCTAAATTTCATCCAATTCGAATCATAAATGCGACCTGTACTTTGTTTACAATTTAACATGGACAGACGGACAGACATGCATAAATCGACTCAGAAAGTGATTCTATGCATATTCTCAAAAGGAACCTTGGGTCTATCTCGATTATTTTTGCCTGTTACAAATACCCTGTACCACAGTGTGGTGAAGGGTATAAAAATATTTGTATGAAAGAGGTTGGGACCTTGACCATGCCAAAAAAAAAAAAATTACGCTTATGAGGGCTATGTTAAACTATGGAATTTCATTGAAAAGTGTCCTATGAATTTCTGGGTCTTTATGTGAGTAATATAACCCAAGATCGGAACATGGCAACCCTTACCGTTAGACCAATGCTGGTGATGATGATAATGACAATAGTGTTGATGTTACTGATGGCCAAATGTCTTTTCGAATAACAGCAGCGCTTCAACGGCATCGATACCAGTCAACATTATTGGCGATATCAACAATGTCAGCAGCTCCATTGCCTCTGTCTCTCCACTCCTTGTCCCAATTTGTTGTCAGTCACTCAAACTGCCAACGAATAAACATTATTTTCATGTTTTATGTCAGTTTAAGCTTTTGCTAATTGACAATTGAATTAAATGACATTTTTTTGTGTTTTTTGTTGTTGCTTTTACTCTCCTCCGATTAATTGTTAACTTCCCTTGAGTATGATTAAACGGCGGTGTTCGTGCTTGTGTTGTTGCGTCCTGTTTGTCATTTGTTGTGAAAAGATTTATGACAATTTAATACAATTTTTGTGGTCCTCCATTACGCAATTGTGAAAGCTTTTCACGATGGAGAAAAATCTTATTGGTCGAATAATTGCCGAGTAGAAGAAAAACAATAACTGGGACATTAAATTCCGGTGACAATTAGATTGACGCTTTAACACACTGTCAAACAGATTGTAGGGGTAAAAGACAACTGTGTTGAGAGATCCTAATTAAAATTTAATTTATGACTCGTAAATAAAATATTTATTTCGAAGTTAGATCTGCTTACCGAATTGAATTAATGAATAGGCAATAAATCAGAAAGGGATGAGATTCGTGTTGTAAAATTACAATACAGTGGACAACTTAAATAACGGAATTAAAAAAAGATTTCAAATAATATTGGGAAGGCTAGAAGTACTCCCTACTCCTTGACTGGAGGTATTCTTCACAGAAATACTGAAGGTTCATAGAAGAGCTAAAGAAGGTCTTATTCATAAAAAACTACTGGTCTTCTGCACAGAATAGCTGCTGGCGTTCTTCCTAGAGGAACTAAAGGTATTCTTCATAGAAGAACCGATAGAGCTGTAGGTCTTCTTCATAGAGGAGCTGAAGGTCTTCTTCCTCATAGAAGATCTGAAGGTTTTCTGCCTCATTGAGGAGCTGAAGTTTTTCTTCCTCATAGAAGAACTGAAATTCTTCTTCTTCATAGAAGAGCTGAAGGTCTTCTTCTTCATAGAAGAGCTGAAGGTCTTCTTCTTCTTCATAGAAGAGCTGAAGGTCTTCTTCTTCTTCATAGAAGAGCTGAAGGTCTTCTTCTTCATAGAAGAGCGGAAGGTCTTCTTCTTCATAGAAGAGCGGAAGGTCTTCTTCTTCTTCATAGAAGAGCGGAAGGTCTTCTTCTTCATAGAAGAGCGGAAGGTCTTCTTCTTCTTCATAGAAGAGCTGAAGGTCTTCTTCTTCTTCATAGAAGAGCTGAAGGTCTTCTTCTTCATAGAAGAGCGGAAGGTCTTCTTCTTCATAGAAGAGCTGAAGGTCTTCTTCTTCATAGAAGAGCTGAAGGTCTTCTTCTTCATAGAAGAGCTGAAGGTCTTCTTCTTCATAGAAGAGCTGAAGGTCTTCTTCTTCATAGAAGAGCTGAAGGTCTTCTTCTTCATAGAAGAGCTGAAGGTCTTCTTCTTCATAGAAGAGCTGAAGGTCTTCTTCTTCATAGAAGAGCTGAAGGTCTTCTTCTTCATAGAAGAGCTGAAGGTCTTCTTCTTCATAGAAGAGCTGAAGGTCTTCTTCATAGAAGGGGTGAAGGTCTTCTGTGATTTTAATAGAAGAGCTGAAGGTCTTCTTGTTCTTCATAGAACAGCTTAAGGTCTTTTTCTTCATAAAAAAACTGAAGGTCTTCTTCTTCATAGAAGAGCTGAGATTCTTCTTTCTTCAAGGAAGAGCTGAAGGTCTTTTTCATAGAACAGATGTAGGTCTTCTTTATCGTATAAGAGCTTTAGGTCTTCTTTTTTCATATAAGATCTGAAGGTCTTCTTGGACATAAATAATCTCTCCAGTTCATTTAGAGAAAGTCACATTCGCTTATAAGGGCTCAGACTCGATTACGAAGACTCCATCCAGCTCGTCTATAAATACTCTGTCCGTATATAGACTTTCAAGTCTATATAGTCTATAAAAACTCTTTGACCTTCAACTATATTAAGGTTCCTGGCCTAAGCTCGCATATAACGGCCCTCTGAGCTCCAGATCGATGTTCATATATTTAGACTCCCCGATATCAATTTCATTAATATAGATGCCTTTTATTGAGCTTGATTCCTTGTCCATCAGCTCGTCTTTGTAGTCTCCCAGTTCTTTAGCTATTCCTTGTTCGTATATATCTAGCCCTGCAAGTCGTCTATAAAGACCCCTTGCCTTCATATCGTCCATATAGACTCCATCGCCCTTCTGTTCGTCTGTATAGGATCCCTGGCCTTTCAGCCCATCTATATAGACTACTTGGACTGTCAGCCCGTCTATACACCCTGGCCTTTCAGGTCGTCGATATAGACTCTCTGGTCCTTCAACTCGCTCGTCTATAAAAACTCCCTGGTCATTCCAGTCGTTTATATAGACTCCCTGCACTTCAACTCATCTATATAGACTCCCTGATCCTTCAGCTCGTCCATATGGACTCCCTGGCCCTTCAGCTCTTCTATATAGACTTCCTGCCTTCAGTCCCTCTATATAGGTCATCTTTATGGACTCCCTGACCTTTCGTCTATATAGTCTCTATGGCTCTTCAATTCGTCTATATATACTTCCTGCCCTTCAGTTTATCTATACAGACTGCGTGGTCCTTCAGCTCGTCTATATAGACTCCCTGCAGTTCTGATCATCTATATGGACTACTGGCCTTCATGTCATTTACAAAGACTCCCTGACATTCAGTTTGTTTATATAGACTCCATGCACTTCAGCTGGTCTATAGGAGCCCCCTGCCATTGTGCTCGTATATATGGAATTCCAGACCTTCAGCTCGTCTTTAAATACTTCCTACCCTTCAGCTGGGCAATTTTAACCCCCTGCCCTTCAGCTCCTCTATACAGACTTCCCTTCTACTCGTCTGAATGAACTTCAAGACTTTCAACTCGCCTGTATAGACTCCATGCCCTTCGACTCTGTCTGTACAGACTCCCTGGCCTTCCAGATTGTCAGCTTGTGTACATCCTCATTGGCCTTCATCTCGTCTATATAGACACCCTCCCCAGCGCGTCTACATAGATATCCTGGCCTTGGGTTCGTCTATATAGATCACCCTGACTTTCAAATAGACTCCATGGCGTTTAGCTCGTCAATATAGACTCCTCGGTGTATAAAGCCTCATTGAGCCCTAGCTTCTCTATATAGTTTCTCAGAGCTTCAGGAGGCTTATAAGGTCTATAACTTAATTAATTAATTGCAACCCACTGTATATCTTATGGAAAATTTGCATAAATATTGAAACTCAACTTTTCTATGCTACAAAACGTGTTCTCAACTCAGAACCAAATACCCGCATACTTAGGAAAATATAATATTTTCTATGTAACATGAGACTTTATAAGATAATAATGACTTTTCTTTTTCTGAAAGACGTGGGAGATAAAATTTCGCTGCCGCTGCTGAGATTGTCGTTTCTAAAGTCTGCCGATGATACTCCCACTGCCATTGTTGTTGGGGTTGTTGTTGCCTGACTTGAATGTTGTGAAACTTTTATAATTATTAATCAATTGTTAAGAAGAAGAGAAATATCAAAAGTTGTTAATTAAATTGCTTAAATGAAATCTGTGATCATTAACAATTGCCGGTGTGTTTTTACCCACGCCAATCCACCCATACACACATACATACTCTATATAATTTCCATATTTCGCTTATATAAAAGTCACAAGTAAAAGTTTCATATTTTATGTCGGCAGAATTTTTGCTTTAGTTGGCTGTTTGGTTTCGTTGCTTGGCTGGCTGGTGAGCTTTAAATTGTTTTGCCAAATTGAATTCATTGCAAATTAATTTAAAGACTTTCTTTCACCCGCAGTCAAGTTTTTCATTAACAATTTCGCAGACATTTAAAATGTCATTTTGTTTGGGTTAATGTTGGCGTTGTTGCTGTTGCCACCCCATTTAATGTTAAAGGTCGAAAGGTGGCTTAACAGCTGTTACATCGTCACAGAACGCAACAGTCACAATAAACCCGTTGTTGACACTTAATTGTTTCAATAAAATATTAAATTGTTGGTTGGGGTTTTTTAACAGCAATGTATGAGGGGGTGTTGCGAGAGGAAATCACAATAATGAGGTAAAAAGTGGTTTGAATTAATGACGGATGAATTGAGAATGATATTTATATTACAAGAGTATTAAATCCGGCAATGACATTTCATATTTGTTAAATGTGAACATAACCAGCGTAAAAATTAAAAAAAGTGAAAGGGAAAATATTATAAAGCAAATTTTAGAGGTATTTAAAATAGATTTTCCCCTGACTTCCTGCTTTTTGATATCTTCGACCTACAGCTATATATACTCCCCGATCTCCAGTTCGTCTACATAGGCTCACTAACCTACGTCTATGTAGACTCCCTAAGCTCCATTTAGTCTGTACAAGCACCGTGGCCAGTTTGTCTTTATAAACTCCCTGACCTAAAGTTAACTGTCGGCCAAGAAGCCTATGTTGATTATCTGGAAACCTTTATAGAGAGCTAGATTAAGGTCAAGGAATATATACAGTAGAGCTGGGTGTTATGAGTCTTTTTAGACTAAATTGAGGGCAGGAAGTGGAGGCCAGTGTGCTTGCAAGGCAAGCCAATGTGGAGATCATGGAGTATATATGAGCTGAAGGTCCGGGAGTTTGTATCAAAAACTGGACGTTAGGAAGTTTATATAGACGAGTTGTAAATTAATGAATCAGAAATTTTTGAATAAATTAACTGAAGAATAAAACACTGTTAACAGTTAAAACGAGTTGTAAATTAATGAATCAGAAATTTTGGATATAAATATATGTGATATTTATCTAAATGTGAATCTACCTAGATATATCTATAAAGTATGTAAATCGACTTCAAACAAATATAAATATGTCATACGTTGGGGTATGTCCGTTCTTCTAGAAAACGCAACTACATAGTTCTATGCTCAATTTTGTACAAAAATTTGATGACAATCTGACTAACATGAGGAGTTTGATGCCCAATTTACTTAAAATCGGGCGAAAATATATATGGAAGCTCTATCCAAATATTAAGCGATTTCAAGCAAACCTGTCACAGGTTAGGTTATACTAATTTCAGAACGTTTTGTTCCTATTGGTTCCTTGGTGAGTCAATTACTTAAAATATGTGAGCTATATATGTGGGAGCTATATAGAAATCTGGACCGATTTTCTCGAAATTTGGCAGACATCACTCTAGGCTCTATTCAGTACGTTAAAGATATATAGGGACTTTGGGGCATCATTTACATGAAATCGGACGAAACTATATATGGGAGCTATATCTAAATCTGGACCGATTTTCTCGAAACTTGGCAGAAATCATTCTAGACTCAATTCAGTACGTTATGCCAAATTTCGTGCAAATCGAAAGATATATGGGGACTTTGGGGTACCATTTACATGAAATCGGACGAAACTATATATGGGAGCTATATCTAAATCTGGACCGATTTTCATGAAACTTGGCAGACATCATTCTAGACCTAAATGATTAAGCTGTACCAAATTTCGTGCAAATCGAAAGATATATAGGGACCGTTTACATTAAATCGGTTAATATATATATATATATATATATATATATATATATAGGGTTCGTCCTTGGGCCGAATAAGTGACCTATGCCAAATTTCATCCAATTCGAATCATAAATGCGACCTGTACTTTGTTTACAATTTAACACCAACAGACGGACAGATTATTTTTGCCTGTTACAAACATATGCACAAAGACATAATACCCTGTACCACAGTGTGGTGAAGGGTATAAAAATCAGTAAGGATTGTAGTAAAGTCGGACTCGGCTGACTATGTGATACCCTTCACCATTTTGGGTAAATTGAATGCCAATGTTCCATCGACGGAACATACTCATGTCTTTCTGCAACCTATGATACATTAAATTTCATTCGGGCAAATTTAGAGTCGTCTGCGTACCATGGGCCAAATTACACGGAAAAGGATTTGTAGCAAAATTGATACACGCTATTCGGTTTAATTTTTTTAAATCTGACGAAACTATATACGGGTGCTATATCTAAATCTAAACCGATTTTCTTCAATTAAATGAAGAAAATGAGCTGTGCCAAATTTCATCCAAATCGGATCATAAATGCGACCTGTACTTTGTTAACCAAAATACATGGACGGACGGACAGACTGGGATGCGTAAATCGACTCAGAAAGTGTCTCTATGCATATTCACAAAAGGAATCATGTGTCTATCTCGATTCCTTTTGCCTGTTACAAACATATGCACAAAGACATAATGCCCTGTACCACAGTGTGGTGAAGGGTATAAAAATCCACGCCTTTGATGGCCTATGAAAAACTGGTTTTAAAAAATCAACGCCTTTTGTTGGCATATGAAAAACTGGTTTTAAAAAATCAACGCCTTTTGTTGGCATATGAAAAAAATATTTTTGTAATCCACGCCTTTGATGGTCTATGAAAAAATATTTAAAAAAAATCCACGCCTTTGATGGTTTATGAAAAACTATTTTATTAAAAATCCACGCATCCGAATGTCTATGAAAAATCTTACCTTAAAGGGTACCAATAAAAGGCCATAACTATTAAATTTAAATACCTTAAATCAAAATAAAAACTCAAAATCTTTAAGCTGTCATATATTGTGCTCATAAACATCAGCTCTTTCTCACACACATACATTTAATATCAAACAAATACACATACAAATATTCATGAAGTGAACTTGACCGGGTGGTGAACATTTTTTTGTTATGGCCAACTGTTCTTTTTGGGACCCAAAGGCTAAATATCATAATACAAAAAAAATATAAAAAAGAAAAATCACAATTCCCCATCAGCTTTGTTTTGCAATCGAAGCCATTGAATATTTGCAAATTATTAAAAGAAAAAAGGTTAAATGACTTATTTATGATGAGTAACCCTTTTACCCCAACGAAAAAAATCCAAAAAAATATTGAGTTACCATCCCTTCCGAAATCAATTGATATTCAGTGAGCATAGCAAAGGACAATCAAAGCAAAAGGACGAACACTTTGAACTTTGGCTGGCAACAGTAACACAGCCAAGCCGAGCCGAGCCAAGCTACTTGGAAATGGTCATGTTGTTGTTTCTTTTGTTGGGCGTCGTTGGAGACTTCATTAGAAACCGTGTCAGCAACAAAAAAACAAAAAGGCAATGAAAATGGCGGTAGTGTTGGCGCCCTCTCCATTATGGTTATGAATAATTTTCAGAATTAGTTAATAAACTGGGAGTGTCATTATCGGGACAGAGACGACTACAACGAAATCAATATATAAGAGGCGACATCGGTTCCGATGCCGGTTCCGATGATGATGGCTGCAGCTGCCTTTTGAGGAGGTTCCACGTAATTTACTAATGTTTCATGAATTTGTAAGTGACTCTTTTCCAATGAAACGATAAAATGGGGTTACTTTTGGATAGCATGGTCGGTGTTGTAGTGGGGAAGAGGTGTGCCTCTTGTTGTTGAATTTTTAATTTAATGTTGGGGAAATTTTGTGGCAATAATTGAATCAGCATCAAAATCATATTAAAAATTCAAAATGGATTTGGGGCACAAAATCGACAACACTCTCGCTCTCACCCTCACGTGTTCTCGTGTTCATGTTTAAATATTTATTTTTGTGTGTCTCGTAGGCAATTTTGTTGAATTGAAATTTCCCCGGAGATATTAAATCAATGCTTTAATCAGATAGTTAAATGTTAATAAGTGTTACAATGTGATTTTGAATTTTATGCGATGGACATTCAAAATTGAATGAATATTTAATTGGCATTTAACGCTTTAAATGTTTGCAAATTAGGGCAACATTAATTTGATTAGGCAAAAGTTAAATGTTAGATATATTTAATAAAAATAAAACGATTAATTAAATGGATTTTTCAAAGGAGAAGATTTTCAATAATATTTTTGTCGACTTTTAGAAAACGTGGGCTTTGTTTAAATATTTTTCACAGACCTTTATGGTCGGATTTTATTTAAATTTAGAAGTTATGGCAATCATACCCATCAAAGGTGCGGATTTTTTAAAAAATATTTTTTTATAGACCATCAAAGGCGTGGATTTTTATGTTGGCAGGGTATTATAGCTTTGTGCAGCCCCAAGAGTTTGCCGCGAAATATTGGTCCTAGACTCACCTTTATGTATACCGATCTTCATAACTCGACTAGCTGAGTCGATCTAGACATGTGTGTCCGTCCGTCTGTCCATTATAATTTGTAAACACGATACAGGCCACAGTTATGGACCAATCTTCACGAATTTTTGCATGTAAGATGGGTTCTGGCCCATGAAGACACCTATGATTTTTGGTAAAAATCGGTTAATATTTAGATGATGAAATGGACCAAATACTTAATTTTTGTCGGGTTTTCTGGTCGCTCCAGAGGCCGCAATTGTGGTCGGAACATCGCAAAATTTTACATGGAGAAGGAGAGTATGCCCATTTTGGTCAATATTTAGCGGGTCAAATGAACCTGACATTTGTGTGAAAAATTACAAAATTTGTATTCAATAGCGTATATATTTACCCCTGAAGGACATAGACCCGCAATGTTGATAATATATCCAAGAGGAGTTGTTGACCTTTAAATCGATACCAAATTTATTGATGGGAGTTACACGTAAATATTTGCATGTGCTGACGTGATCAGATATTATTTAGTAATATATTCAAATAATATAATATATGGGCAATATTGCCAATTTTTTAACATAGCTGAAGCGGAGGTTCACACCTTTATAACTCGGGAACTACTTAAGTATATGAAAAAAAGTGAATAGTTTTGGGTTAATTGATCTGTCGTTGCAAACTGCTCATGATATTGACCTCCAAACTTTATTTTAGTGGAAGCTGTGTCTACTTTAATGTAAAAAAATGTGTAAAAACAGGTTGAGGCGAACCAGTTTTTTTATGTTCTCTATCGATTTGTGACTAAGCCACTCATTGCACGGCCTTCGTGTCAAAATAAAACTAGAAGCCAACAAAATGGGGACTAAGCCCCTTATGTATCATTTTTCAAAATTTTAACTGCATCTACCTTTAAATGATGCTGACATTTTGAAGCTCGATTTTGAGTGTTTTTTGAATTTTAGTTCTAGCATTAATACGCGAACAGGAATTTCTAAAAATCGATTATACGATTATTGTAGTCGCGAATCTGCGTAATTTGATATGTATTTTGTGTATGTAGCATGCACAGCTTCAGAGTAATACTCATCCGAAGGTGCGAATTTTGTGCGATCAAATTTCTAAAAAACCTATTTTTCGGGCCAAATTTTTAGATCTGTCAACTGAATGATATGGGTACCCGCGATCAATAAGGTTTTTTCCGTTTCGGATGATATAAAATCTTCTTCGTGAAAATCCATCTACTAGAACGGCGGGAACTGGCCTTCCAAAAACACGAAATTTGGCAAAAAATGTTTTTGAAAATATCGCGGATTTATTTGCGTTTTCTGTGTATCATTTCCGCTTCAATAAATGACCTCATACGGATTTTGATCTTTTTCGAAAAGAGAACTTTAAAAACTTCAGCCGAAAGAGAGATGTACGCAATTTATCTCAAAAATAGATTGTGATGGCACATCCATGGTTCTTAATGGACCACATTGAAATCGGTATAGATCGATGTATTTTTATAGGGTGCACACCGAAATCGGATGCGCGTTAATGACATATGGAGTTTTCGGAAATTATTCGCGTTTTACGGTTTTTTGGGTACTTCAATGTAACGTGCGGCACATCTTAGCCGTCAAATGAAATTTCGCAAAATATATATGGATTGGAAGATAAACTTCAGTACTTCCTGGAAACCGCATGCGCATCAAATGATTTTGAGAATTACGCGATTTAGACTCAATTTATCTCAAAAATAGTGTGAGCTGGCACATCCATGGTTCTTAATGGACCACATTGAAATCGGTATAGATCGATGTATTTTTTTAGGGTGCACACCGAAATCGGATGCGCGTTAATGGCATATGGAGTTTTCGGAAATTATTCGCGTTTTACGGTTTTTTGGGTACTTCAATGTAACGTGCGGCACATCTTAGCCGTCAAATGAAATTTTGCAAAATATATATGGATTGGAAGATAAACTTCAGTACTTCCTGGAAACCGCATGCGCATCAAATGATTTTGAGAATTACGCGTCTTAGACGCAATTTAAAATGTATATTTCATAATATTATTTTATTTTAAGATTTATTCCTATTTATAGAACCCTAAGATTTATCGGAAGGGTCTTGATATAATCCGCAAGGCGTATACTTATACACAAAAAGTGATTATTATTATATATGTCAATTTTTCAGCGAAATTCGGGTAAAATAGCAGAATAACCCCAACATTTTTTTTCTGAAATTTCTTGTATACAATTAAAAAAATAAATGTGATGACATTATTTTTTCGAACCAAAAACAAATAATTTTTCTCAATATCTTGTTTTGTTGTCGCTGTGATTTACAAACAGCTACACGGACTTGTGTGATTTTGATATCATTTGATTCACCATGGTGTTTAGATTATGTAGATATTTTTAAATTAATTTTTAGGTGTGTGTATGTCATTAATATAATGAAAATATTTACGTAATCTCCTATATTTTCATTATTTTTCTCATATTTCGCGAAGATGTGCAACTTTTTCGCGATTTTTATAATATATTCATATTCTTATTTTACGGAGGAAGATATATATCAACGTTTTTGGTCAATATAATAAACGGCGTAATTTTAAGATATTTTTCTTATGCCCAAAATTAAAACCTCGATAACTTTTGCGCGCATCAACCAAAAATTTGATCGCGAACGGTTTCGGAGTCAGAACATTTTTCTCTATATGTGTACCAAAAATCATTGATGTGCCACAAAAACAAAAAAGCTGATTTTTTGAAAATGGAATATTAAAAAATTGGCAATATTGCCCATATATTATTTGAAATTTTCCATGACATTGCAGTTATGATCAAGGACAACGCTTATAATTTTCGTTGATGATCAAATAATAATTTTGGGATGAAGTGGACCGAAAACTTAATTTTGTGTGTGTTTTCTTCGAGTCCATCTAGAAGCCACAATTGAAAGGCCAACATTACAACATAACCCATGGTAAAGATAATCTGGATAAGTACGGCCTCGTCTACTGAATATTAGAAATATTTGTTCAAATCTAGACAGTCAAGAAGGTGCAAATATAGCAAAATATTGCCCAAGCTCCGAATATAGAACAAAAGAAAGTTAGATTTTCGTGGAAATTGTGTAGGGTATCATATGGTTGGCCCCGTCCGACTATACTGCTCCGCTCACTGGTTTAAAAATAATTTTTCATAGGTCATTAAAGGCGTGGATTTTTTAAAAATATTTTTTTGCATGGAATGGCGTGGATTTCTTATACTCTTTACCATACTGTGGCACACAGTATTATGTCTTTGTGCATATGTTTGTAACAGGCAAAAGGAATCGTGATAGGCCCATGCTTCCTTTTGAGAATAAGCTTAGAATCACTTTCTGAGTCGATTTACGCATGTCCGTCCGTCCATGTATTTTTGTACACAAATGTCGCATTTATAATCCGATTTGGATGACATTTGGCACAGTTCACTTATTTGGCCCAAGGACTAACCCTATTGAAATTGGAGAAAATCGGTTCAGATTTAGATACAGCTCCCATATATAGTTTTGTCCGATATTATGTAAATGATGCACCAAACTCCCAATATTTGTCCGATTCTGACAAAATTGTGCACAGTGCACTGAAATAGGTCCAGACTGATGTCTGCGAAGTTTTGTTAAAATCGGTTCAGATTTAGATATATCTCCCATATATAGTTTCTACCGATTTTATGTGAATGATGCACCAAACTTCCAATATTTGTCCGATTGAGACAAAATTTTGCACAGAGTACTGAATTAGGTCCAGACTGATGTCTGCGAAGTTTTGTTAAAATCGGTTCAGATTTAGATATAGCTCCCATATATATAGTTTCGTCCGATTTTTTGTGAATTATGCACCAAACTCCCAATATTTGTCCGATTGAGCAAAATTTTGCATAGTGAATGCAATTGAGGAGAAAATGTGTGATAAGGTTTTGTTAAAATCGGTTCAGATTTTGATATAGGTCTTATATATATTTTCGTTCGACTTTATGTAAACGGTGGACCGAAGGGCCTATGTTTGTTTGATTTACATGAAATTTGGCACAGGGTATTAAATTGAATATAGAGTGATAAAAAAACAAATGTTTATATATAGCCCCCCATACATAACGTTACTCGATTTCCTACAAATTGTACACCAAAGAATCCAAGTCTGTCCGTTTGACATGCAATGTTACATTGATTTCAGAATGATATGTGTATGGGATTTTTGCAATTGGTTCAAATATCTATCTAGATAGCACATTTCGCTCGATTGCATCTCAATGGTCCTCCAAAGATTCTATGTCTATTCTATCTACAGGATATTGTAGATATGTTCTCAAAGTGGTGAAGGGTATCATATAGTCGGCCCCCTCCGACTTTCCTTATTGGTTAAAAATATTTTTTTAATAAAGGCTAAAGTGGTTGCCAATTTTTGTTTTATTATCATAAAACATACACACATATATATAAATATTCCATTGCTTTTAGAAAAATGGCAATAAAATCCTTACGGATTATTACCACATTATCTAATGGTCACTATTTTATTGGACATCCTTAAACATGTAATCTGCATATTGTTAAACACCTAAACAAAATCATTTTAATAAAATCCATAAATATTTTATAACCTCTCAATAAAAACTAAAGTCATTTTCAAAAGATATTCATAAATCCCGTAACCAAAAAATACCCTTATCTGTAAAGTTATTAACTGGCAACTAAAGCGTAGGCAATTTAAATCATATTTCGAACCCTTCCAAACCCCTCGACCACAAAAGTTTAAGTTGTTAAAGAACAACTTTTAAACATCACCAAACAATGAAACCAATTTCAACATTAAATTGTTAATATTTTCTATTTAATCCTTGGCCCTTAAATTTGTGGATCCTTCACCCCACCATAAAAGAACAGCAGAAGCATCGTCGACACTAAAGTTATAAATTATGCGTACGTGAATGGTTTGAGTTATGTTTCTTGTTCATAGATAAAGTTTAATGAATGTATCCTTTTTTAATCTCGAAACAATAACGGCAAAGGGGGAAAGGGAGGAGACGACCCTTGGCACAGCAACCTGGTTCTCCCTCCCATCCTCAGCCAGTAGTGGTAGAACATGAAAATAACTACCTATATCCTCCATTGCTTCCGCCATTATCAGCAGAAAATAATTCACTTAACGATGATAAGGGTTCTTAGTAGACAAGAGAATCGCCAGCCAAACACCAACACCACTACAAGTCTTTGTGACCCAGGGAGGAGCATAATGTTTCAAGAGAATTCTGAAGTGGTATCATGTTTAATATGTATGGATGTATTGGTGTTGTTACATGACTTGCCTATATATGTGAAAATCTACTTCACCTACGAAACCACATGTTCGTCCAACCGTGAATGTGACCGTCAGTCCATTCATTCGCCCTTGCCAGGACAACACTTTGATGATACAAAGTATCATTAAAATCCTGTTGAGCTATACACCAACAAAAAATCCTATACTAAGCCCAATGTTGTTGATTCTGCTACAAGTGCTCGCCGAACATCAATCTATCTATCCTCCGTTATTGGTATTACCAAGAGCCCATAAAAGCGTCAATAATAATCCTGTCCATATGAGTAAACGTGTACGTATGTATGTGTGTACAGCCTATAACTCATGTCAGAGGCAGTAGATAATGTGTGTGGCTCCTACATGGCAATGTCATAACAGGTGAGGATAAATAACATTCTTTAAAAAAATCCACGTCTTGTGTTAACCTTTTAAAAAATATTTAAAAAAAAATCCACGTCTTGTTTAACCTTTGAAAAAATATTTTTTAAAAAAATCCACGTCTTGTTTAACCTTTGAAAAAATATTTTTTAAAAAAATCCACGTCTTGTTTAACCTTTGAAAAAATATTTTTTAAAAAAATCCACGTCTTGTTTAACCTCTGAAAAAATATTAAAAAAAAATCCACGTCTTGTTTAACCTTTGAAAAAATATTAAAAAAAAAATCCACGTCTTGTGTTAATCTTTGAAAAAATATTTAAAAAAAAATCCACGTCTTATGTTAACCTTTGAAAAAATATTTTTTAAAAAAAATCCACGTCTTGTTTAACCTTTGAAAAATATTAAAAAAAATCCACGTCTTATGTTAACCTTTGAAAAAATATTTAAAAAAAAAATCCACGTCTTGTTTAAACTTTGTAAAAATATTAAAAAAAATCCACGTCTTGTGTTAATCTTTGAAAAAATATTTTTTAACAAAATCCACGCCTTGTGTTAACCTTTGAAAAAATATTCTTTAAAAAATCCACGCCTTGTGTTAACCTTTGAAAAATATTCCTTAAAAAATCCACGCTTTGTGTTACCACTTGAAAAAATATTCTTTAAAAAAGGGTTAACATAAGCCCTTAAAAAATATTACTTACTTAGCTGGCTTGTGAGAGAACTTAAGTTCCATAAGCCGAGCTTAAAAACAATTTCAAGCGTGTCGGTCTTTTGCGCAGTTTTTCCAATTTGAAAGACCATATTCGGCAATGTTGTCTTCCACTTGGTCTTTCCATCTTATTCGTGGCCTTCCCCTTCTGCGTGAACCATCAGCTGGTTCGCTTTTATATGCCTTCTGGGCTGGGGCATCTTCATCCTTTCTCACAAAATGACCTAGCCAACGTAGTCGCTGCAGCTCAATACGTCTAACAATGTCAATGTCCGAGAATAGCTGGTAATACGCATGGTTCATTCGACGGCGATATTCACCGTTGACGCATATCCGTAGATCTTTCGGAGAATTTTTCTTTCAAACACTCCAAGAGTTGCCTTATCTGCTTGCGCATGTACCCATGCTTCTGATCCATATAATAGCACGGGTAGTATCAGCGTCTTGTAAAGTGTGAGTTTGGTCTGGCGGGAGGTGGCCTTGCTTTTGAGTTGTTTGCTCAGACCATAGTAGCACAATCCTTCTCCGAATTTCAAAACTTTCATGTCATTCGTTTTATTTATGGCGGTACCAAGGTATATAAAGTCTTTAACTACCTCGAATCTTTGGTTTTCAAGTTCCACAGTTGGTCCGAGTCTACTGGACGTCTTGCGCGTTGATATCATCAGCTTTGTCTTCTCGCCGTTTACTGCCAGACCCACTTTGGCAGACTCCTTTTCAATTTGTTCAAAGGTGGCCTGGACTTCGCCATGTTGAAGCCAATCAGAGCCATTGCTAGGTATCTATCATATTCTTTAACAAATGAACGCCTTGCATTAACAATTAAAAATTATTTTCTGAAAAGTCCACGCCTTGTGTTAACTCTTGAAAAAATATACGTTTAAAACTCTTGTGTTACGCCTTGAAAAAATATTCTTAAAAAATCCACCGCTTATGATACCAAAAAATATTCTTAAAAATCTAGGGTATTTGAAATTCGTTAAAAACTTTATTGAGATTTTTATGACATAACTCATAAAAAGTCGTTATCTCATTTTCGCTTGTAATCCTTAACATTTTAAGCTTGCCGGATAGGTTAAGCAATCAAAACTAAAAGGTCATGATGAGAATACACCGACATTTTATTTCGCCTATGGCAGCAATCACCTTTATCGTTAGTGGATGTAAACAATTTTATTGCTTTAGAGTCAAGAAGAGTTTCGATTTTTTATGAGTTCTAAAATTGAATTATTCACAAAAGATAATTTTTCAGTTTTTTTTTTTTATTTTGGGGCTTCCGTTTTAGGATGAGCTATGAAGTCGTGGTTATTCGTGCGTTACCTCCTTCTTCTCTAGCAAAAAAAAACCTTATGGGCGATAGGTTAGGATTTCGTAGAGAGTGAGTGAGGCGGTGTAGGAATAGAAGACAATCGGATTTAGTGTTTTTTGATTTGCCACTTTTTTATGAGATTTTGGTTGGTATTTGTTTTCTTTGTTTGAACCGCAATCAATTCGATCATTAGGAAGTTTCCTTTTTTATTTTTCATAGCAAAAATTGTCGGTAATAAAATAAATCTTTGTTAAATATATCATCACTCCGCTTGAATCATAAATGTTAAAATGTTGAAATTCGGGATAAATGATAGAATGTATACAGTTTTCTAGTTTTTTTATGAGAAAATATAAAAATAGTAGTTGTGATGGTGAAGGAGGTGATATGTGATGATGAGACCCAACATTTTTATGGATGAATAATTTCGAGTTCTAAAAATTCCAGAAATCGGATAATAAATAATTGACATTAAATACTCTATAAGTCTTTTATGTATTGGTATACGTTTTTACGTGTATAAAAGGAACTTCTTCTCTTAAGAACCTCATTTCCCGTAGCACCATAAGTTTTCGGTCCACTTAATCCCAATTTTTTTTAAAGCGATTAACGCTATATTCCCCCCCTCCCGTTTGGTAATGGGTCACTAAATAACATCTGAATACGTTAGCACCAGTAAATATTTAAGTGTAACTCCCATTGTCAACTTCTCGGGTCTATGTCCTTCAGAAGTAAATATATACGCCATAGAATACAAATTTTGTAATTTTTCACACTAAAGTCAGGGTCCATTTGATTACATATTCACCGATCTTTATCAAAACATGCATGCTTATTCTTTGGCCCGATATCCTTCATGTTAATTGCGGTCTCTGGAACGAAACGGCAAAAATTAAGTATTTGTCCATTTCATTGGTATTCATTGGCCAGAACCCATCCCACATGCAAAATTTCGTGAGGATTGGTCCATAACTGTGGCCTAGTATCGGGTTTACAATTTATAATGGACAGACGGACGGACGGGCACACATGTCTAGATCGACTCAGCTAGTTGAGATATGATAAGAAGGTATACTTAAAGGTGGGTCTAGGACCAATATTTCGTGGCGATACAAACTCTGTGGTATGCACAAAGCTATAATACCCTGACAACATAGTTGTGTAGGGTATAAAAATAATTGTATAAATCTAGTAATAATGGCAGAGAAATATCCTCGAAGTTACAAAAAATTAAGGTATCGATGCCTGGGACAGTGTTGATTTAGCCATATCCGTACGTCTGTTTGTTTAAATTACGATAAAGGTTGCAATGATTAATGTAAACCTCTGATAATTTGCACATACATTGCTAATACTTCTAGGATGTTTGGTATTGCAGATGGGTAGATATGGGCATTTGTGGGTATAAACTCGATGTAAATACCCGATTATTTACCCAAATATTGTGTACAAACTATTTTACTGTCGAACCACTTTACGTAGGCTGCCAAAATTTGGCTAATATATTTTTTATATCAAAACATGAAGCTAAGCCAACAATTTTTTTCAAATTGTATCAAATTTAGTATACATAAGTAGGAATTTATTATACTACCAACATCCCTCATGGGGACTATATCAAGACAACAATCTCAGTGCCCCCGCTCTATCGGTTCCCATAAAATCCCAACAGTGATCCAAATTCGAAATTTCATCCAAAATTCAAATTGTACCAAATTTAGTACACATAAGTAGAAATTTATCATACTACCAACATCCCTCAATTTCTACAATTCAATTGTAATCTTATTTCCAAATGTCAGTGTTCTAGATCTATCGGTTCACGTCCATCCAAATTGTACTAAATAAAGTACCATTTAGTACTTTTCGTACACATAGGTAACAAATTTACAAAACTACGTTCATATCCCAATTCTACACTCCGACGGCAATGTTAATTTCAAATTTCAGGATTTCAGCTCCATCCGTTTCTCTTAATTCAAATTTTACCAAATTTAGTACAGTTTAGTACTTTTCGTATAAATAAGTACACGCTTTCAAAACCACCTCCTTATATCGACCCTACTTCCCAACCTTAATTCGCATTTCAAATTTCATGTTTTTAGCTCTATCGATTAATATGCTACGAAATTGTACATTTTAGTACTTTTCGGATACTTATAGTTCGAATGTCCAAAAAGCCTTTGGTACATACACTCCATCAATAACCCTCCATCAATAACCCTCAATCCAAATTTTAGAGTACTAGCCAATGTTGCCAATTTAGCACTTTTAGTGCTAGATTTAGCATTTTCAAACTCGTTTAGTACCAAAAAAGTGATCTAGCACCCAGCACCTTTTTTAGCATTTTTATTTTTTCTGGAATTAGTTAAAATTGTGGTAAAATTTGACAATCCTTTAAAATCAAAAGCTTCAAAATATAATCAAAAAAATTACGTTCTCTAGGGCCTACCCCGAAACATAAACCCACTTTGATCATTTTTGCTAGGAAATTTGTTTGCCTAATAAGAATCAAAACCAGTAAGGAAAGTAGTAAAGTTGGACTGGTCCGACAATATGATACCCTTCACCACTTTGGGTATATTCTACATATGTATTCTGTTAGGACGAGTTTTCTTACATATCTATATCTAAACCGATTTCAGTGAAATTTGCAGAGACTAATTTATATTACTTCAGTACGTTATGTCAATCGACGTAGCTATGGATCTTTTCACGAAGCTTAGCAACATCATTCTAGACTTAATTCAGTACCCTATACCAAAATTCGTGGAAATCGAAATATATATATAGTGACTTTGGTGCACCAATTACAAAAAACCGGACAAAAATATATATGGGAGCTATATCTAAATCTAAACCGATTTTCATGAAACTTAGTACACGTCATTCTAGTCTTAAATCAGTACGCTATGTCAAAATTCGTGCAAATGGAAAGATTTCCAGGGACTTTAGTGGACTAATTACCTAAAATCGGGCGAAGCTATATCTAAATCTGAACCGATTTTCAAGAAACTCCGCACACATCATTCTAGTCCTTATTCATTACGCTATGCCAAATTTCGTGCAAATCAAAGGATTTCCAGGGACTTTAGTGGACTATTTACCTAAAATCGGGCGAAGCTATATATGGAAGCTATATCTAAATCTGAACCGATTTTTACGAAACTTAGCACACATTATTACAGACAAAATTCAGTACGCTATGCCAAATTTCATGCAAATCGAAAGATATATATGGTCTTTAGTGCACCAATTACCTTAAATCGGATGAACCGATTGTCACGAAACTTTGCACACCTCATTCTAGACTTAATTCAGTACGCTATGCCAAAATTCGTGCAAATCAAAAGATTTCCGCGGACTTTAGTGGACTATTTACCAAAAATCGGCCGAAGCTATATATGGAAGCTATATCTAAATCTGAGCCGATTTTCACGAAACTCCGCACACATCACTCTAGACTTATTTTAGTACGCCATGCCAAATTTCGTGCAAATCGAAATATATATAGGGACTTTGGTACACAATTTACCTTAAATTAGACGAAGATATACATGGGAGCTATATCTAAATCTGAACCGATTTTCACGAAACTTGGCAGACATCATTCTAGTCCTTATTTATTACGCTATGCCAAATTTCGTGCAAATCGAAAGATATATAAGGACTTTGGTACACAATTTACCTTAAATCGGACAAACATATATATGGGAGCTATATCTAAATCTGAAACGATTTTTCCCAATTTCAATAGGGTTCGTCCTTGGGCCAAACAAATGACCCGTGCTTAATTTCATCCAATTCGGATCATAAATGCGACCTGTACTTTGTTTACAATGTAACATGGACTGACGGACATGCATAAATCGACTCAGAAAGTGATTCTATGTATATTCTCAAAAGGAACCATGGGTCTATCTCGATTATTTTTGCCTGTTACAAACATATGCACAAAGACATAATACTCTGTGCCACAGTGTGGTGGAGGGTCTAAATATCATCAAAAAATACAGCCAATTTTACAAATTTGTCTTAATAAAATTTTTAGCACTTTTATTTGGCACTTTTTTAAATTTTTTAGCACATTTTTAAACAGAATCTAGAATTTTTTTATCAACATAGTTTTAGCAACACCGGTCTGCCAATTACAAATGTTGATTAGTACTTTCCCTTCCAAAACTCCAAATACACAGCCTTATCTGACACATTTTAACAAGAGTGACCCTCACCTAAAATTTTAAGATTCTTGATTCAGCCGTTTCTTCTGGGCGTTCATGATTCATCACTCAGTCAGTCAATCACTTTGCGCTTTTATTAGTATTTGTATAGATTCTCAGAGAATATCGATATATCAACACAAACCCAATAGGAGGTAATCTGCAATTAGAAGCTCTATTGAAGGTATTTTATCTATACACATATAGAGTATAACGTGTCTAAAGAAAGCGGGCATAATGTGTAATGTATTTCAGACCTTCTTCTATCTGTTGTATAAATTCAAGAAGCCCCACAATTTTTCCATCTTTTAATTTTAGAAATTCCGTTCTAATTTTTAATAAAATAGCCTTCATATCATATCCTTGACAGTATGTAGTTATGAGTGTTACTGTTTTATTAAGAAATAGATTGTGTCATATCAACTAATATTGTTTACAGAAGCTTCAATGTCCTTATTTCAACTAACCACAAATCCACTAGGGCACACACACACACACACTCAACTACATACATACATATTCGTTTAAGTCTTGCATATTGAAAGTTATTCCATTGACCGGTGGCCAAGACAAAAAACGGGAACAAGGCTATGATGCTGACCAACCAAACGGCCATGGTCGTCTTTGTCGTTGGTGTGGAAGACGTCGCAAAAGAAAAAATTAAATCAATGCCAGCCCATTGGGCCACCAAAGTCCGTCTGTCCGTCGTTTTCCAAGTCGTTTGTTCTTCGTACATTTAACAATGTCATGAATTCCTAATTCCATGGTTCAAACGACAATAACAACATCAACGAAGCAACGACACGATGGCACGGCGTATGAGAAAGACATTAAATGCAGCAACCTATGTTGCCGCTTGCTGGCTGCTGCGGCTGCAACACAACGAGCGAACGAACAATAATGCCAATGGCGTCAGGTACAACAGCATAACATTTAGCCGGTGTATTAAATATTGCCAAAGGATATGACTTTCTGTATGGCTTTTCTTTAGAAATTGTTTTTTTTTACAGAACCTTCGAAACATTTTTTATGTGACAAAGGCAGTGGTGAGAATGGCGGAGGCTGGTGAATGGCCACCATTTGTTGTGTTTGTGCTGTGCCAACAAATTGTAAAATTGTGAAACGCCAGTTTATTGAATTTCTTGGAATTCGCATAACTGAGACCAAAGCCGAAGCTAAAGACACATGTCAGACCCATTTTGTAAACAACACATGCACAATTGAAATTTACTCTCGCAATTGCCATTATTAAATAAAAAATAATAAAAAATGTTCATTTTTTTCCATAAAAAAAAAAATTAAAAACAAAATAGTATTGATGCAGAGAAATTGTGTCTATTTTTTTCTTGATACTTAGTGTCGTAGGGCATGGTCTACAAAATTTAAAATCTTTAGTATACCTGTGAATAAAAATTCCAATTGAAGGGTACCATTTAAAGAGCAATAGTAATAATTAGATGAGTTCAGCCCATTAGAATGTCATCTGTCCATAGAAAGCCGGTTAAAGGGCTTCCTTAATAAAATATCTTCCCCTTATACGTTTCCTTTTGAATGTGGTCTGGGTGTAGGTGACTTGCAAATGATCAGTTATATTTACAGAAGGGGACTTATAGAAATACCTCTCTTCTAAAAATTACTTTAAATAATCTACCCAGTAAATTATCATTTGTCTATAAAGTATCTTGGGAAGGTATTCGGTATATGACGTCGTCGGTATAAACATAAACAACAACAAATGGGATAACTGTAGAGTTTTTATTAAATCAGTGTATTTTTACATGTTGAACATGTCTGATCAGTACCTCAATTTCGAAAAAAAAAAAGTTAAGCCAGCGATAAAAAAAACCTGTGAAAGATCTAATGTCTACAGAGTTATGAAGACCCTTCTTATACCCTTCACCACACTGTGGTACAGGGTATCATGTCTTTGTGCCTATGTTTGTAACAGGAAAAATGAATCGAGATATCCGTCTGTCCGTCCATGTATTTTTGTGAGCAAAGTGCAGGTCCAATCATTGGATGAAATTTGGCACAGGTAACTTAATTGGCCCAAGGACGAACCCTATTGAAATTGGAGAAAATCTGTTCAGATTTAGATATAGCTCCCATACATATTTTCTTCCGATTTTAACTTATTGATGCACCAAACTCCCAATAGTGGTCCTATTGAGACAAAATTTTGCACAGAGTATTGACTTAGGTCTAGATAGTTATTTGCCAAGTTTTGTTGAAATCGATTCAGATTTTGATATAGCTCCGATATATAGTTTCGTCCGATTTTATGTATATGGTGCACAAAAGTCCCTATATATCTTTAGATTTGCACAAAATTAGGCATAGGGTGCTGGATTGAGTGTAGAATTTTGTGCGCAAAGTGTCGTGAAAATCGGTTCCATTTAGATATAGCTCCCATTTGTCCCATTGTACGCAAACGACTTGCCCGAATGAAATGAAATTGGGCATAGGTTCCAGAAAGAGCATATATTAAAGTTTGTTCAATTTCATGCCAATGTTCTTTCGAAAAGGCGGAGTCTGTTAGGAGACATATGTAGAATATACCCAAAGTGGTGAAGGGTATCATACAGTCCGACTTTACTACTTTCCTTACTCGTTACTTATTGAACATGTCTGATCAATACCTCAATTTTGAGAAAAAGTTAAGTTAGCAGTATGTGTTTCTATATATTAGAATCCAGATTGGTGCCTGCGAAGTTTTGTTAAAATCGTTCCAGATTTGGATATAACTACCATATATAGTTTCGTCCGACTTTTTTGTGAATGATGCACCAAACTTCCAATATTTGTCCGATTGAGACACAATTTTGCACGGCGCACTGAATCAGGTCCATAGGTTTGTCATAGCTCCCATATATAGTTCGTCGTGTTGTATGCAACGGTTGTGTTTATATATAGCCCCCATATATAACTTTACTCAATTTCATACAAATGGTACACCAAAGAATCCAAGTCTGCCCGTTTAGTCCATAAATGTGGCCTGTATCGGTATACTTAAAGGTCAGTCTACGACCAATATTTCGCGGCGTTACAAACTATTGGGGCTGCACAAAGCTTTAATACCCTGACAACATAGTTGTGTAGGGTAGAGGTAGAGGTCAACAGGTCCTCTGTTGCACCTTTTTCGAATAATGTTTTTATTTTTCATCAGCGCTTTATTTTCGACCCCTAGTGTGGTAATACGTAGACTCCTTATAGTTTTGAAACTCCCCCATCTGAGTACATACAACAATATACTTGTCATAAATTAAAAGGCTAACAATTCCTCTGGTATATACGGTCCAATGTTTCTACTATATCCACTACAAAAGGTCAGGGGTTTGCAAATTCGCAAATCTGGTATTAAGCGAACGGAATATCCATCTAAACTTGACACGTAGTAATGTTTTTAGAAGACCTTAGTCAGATCTAAAAATGGGTTCAGTTGGTCCACCACATCTGGTACCTCTCCCACAAACTCGATCGCTTTGATATCTGCTTTAATCCATACATTGAACATCGTAATACTTTTACCAAACCAAAACCAGCTACGAAAATGGTATCCAATGGCCCACTGCTTCTGGTACCTCCCCAACGTGTGTCCACATTTATAAATCCATCAATTAGTTATCGATTGTATTATTCCAAGCTTAGCACATCGTAATATGTTTAACTAACCTAGATCAAATTCGAAGATGGCATTATTGCGTTTTGTTCAAATATGCGCAGATGCAGACAAAGCTTCCATATATATTTCGAACGGGAGTCTGATTGACATTAAATTTTGAAGAGTGCGGCAAACCGAATAGCGTGAATCAAACGATTTAAATCTGCCCGAATGAAATGAAATTTAGCATAGGTTGACTTAGGTTCACTTACTAATAAAGATCGCATATTTAAGTTCGTTCAATTTTTCCCGAAGGAACATTGTAATGGAATTGTTATGATACATATGCAGAATATAACCAAAGTGATGAAGGGTATCATATAGTCAGCCCGGTCCGACTTTACTACTTTTCTTACTGGGTTGTATTAAAATAGTTTACTGATTTGTTCCACTTTTTGGGGTTGCCTACACGTAAACGTATTCCATCATAGTATAGAGGATATTCTGTACATAAAATTGTCAGTTTTTACCCTGTAATGCGTGTTCGAGAATGAAATATATCGGTCCACATATAGGCTTTATATAGGATTTTCGATATTTTTAATAGGTTCAGTTATGTAGAGCACCTAATATAGTGATAACTCTAAATGTTCGGTAATTCCTACACGAAGTAATCAATATTGGTCCCCCTATAGGTATAGCCTTGAGACACGTACGCATACAAACATTTTATTCTGAAATTTTTTATATTGAACTAGAAGCCACCACCGAAAAAATTAGGCCATCACCAACATACAAAGGCAAATGTGGATTTTATACACAAGTTACATAACATACGTTGTCAATATCGGTCCACGGTTTGGGGTTTTGGGATTTTAGGGAAAATGTCCATTAAAAATTGGTGAAATTTGTGTTAGGTGTACATTATGGTTTACAGCAATCCATTGATAGAATTGTCGGTATATTTGCATTTCAGTATAATTATGGTGGAGGGTATCCAAAGCGCGCCCCGGCCGAAGTTACTGCTTTTTACACTTATTTATATATAAATCAGTAAGGAAAGTTCAAAAGTCGGACGGGGCTGACTATATGATACCCTTCACCACTTTGGGTACATACAAGAGATGTTAATATCTACAATATCCTGTAGATAGAACAGACATAGAATCTTTGGAGGACCATTGAAATGGAATCGGGCGAAATTAAACGCGTTATCTAGATAGATATTTGAACCAATTGAAAAAACCCCATACACATTCTGAACACATGGACCTAATTAAATAACCGTTGTATACACCATTTGTTTTTTGTAATCACGATATTCAATCACTCTGCCAAATTTCGTGTAACCACCATTTACATAAAATCGAACGAAAATATATATAAGACCTATATCAAAATCTGAACCGATTTCAACAAACCTTGCCACGCATCATTTTTTTCTCAATACCATGCAAAATGTTACTCAATCGGACAAATATTGGGAGTTTGGTTTATCATACACAAAAAATCGGATGAAACTATATATGGGAGATATATCTAAATCTAAATCTGAATTCGCAGACATCAATCTGAATATGATTCAGTACTCTGTGCAAAATTCTGCCTCAATTGGACAAATATTGGGAGTTTGATGCATGATTCAAAAAAAAAAATCGGACGAACCAATATATGGGAGCTATATCTAAATCTGAACCGATTTTACATCAGACATCAGTCTGGACCTAATTCAGAACTCTGTTCTGACATCAGACATCAGTCTGGACCAATCGGACAAATATTGGGAGTTTGGTGAGTCATTCACATAAAACCGGTCGACTATATATATGGGAGCTATATATAAATCTGAATCGATTTTAACTATATTTCGCAGACATCAGTCTGGACCTAAATCAATGGAAAATTTTCTTCCAATCGGAAAAATATTGGGAGTTTGGTGCATCATATACATGAAATCGGACGAAATTATATATGGGAGCTATATCTAAATCTGAACCGTTTTTCTCCAGTTTCAATAGGATTCGTCCTTGGGCCAAATAAGTGAACTGTGCCAAATTTCATCCAAATCGGATCACAAATGCGACCTGTACTTTGTTAACAAAAATACATGGACGGACGGACGGACCATGGGTCTACCTCGATTCCTTTTGCCTGGTACAAACATATGAAAACAAATGGTATAAACACGACCAATGGACGTCTGTGAATTTATTCAACTGATTTTTTTTTATCATTTTTTTTCTTTAGAAAATAATAGGAACTGGAACCCTGGTTTCTATGAATTGTTTTTTGCAAAAGTGTCCAGTTTTTCCATCGAAAAAATCAAACCTATTGGTCTGCGAATTTCTTCTAAAACAAATGGTAAATAAATATACAACCAGACTTATTCATTTTTAACCATTTCCGCCATTGCAAAAATTACTTATCAAACCATTTTTTATTAGCCATAAATTTATGTGGCCATTTTCATTTCCTTTCTCGCATAATGTAATTACCCTGAAGATTTAGTATTACTTGCAGAGAATATGTTTGCGTTGATGCAAAATATGAAAATATAGAAATAAAAACACAATTGTTTTAGAATTTTTTACCAAACGTAGATTTGGTTGTTTATTGATAATTGTTCGTGGAACGATATAAAATTACCTTTACTACAGGATGTAGGGGTTGATGCTTTTTGGTCGTGAACCAAAGAACGAGTGTTGTTAAAAGCTAAGATGTCACAAAGCGGCGATTTGACATAGCAACTCGTTATATTTTGCTACTACCTTTTGTCTTTAGTACGAAATACTCAAAGACGTATATAAAGGTAGTGAACAAGATATAACGATGGATTAGAATTTACTTTAATTCAAATTAAATTATATTTCAAATTAAACATTGCCGCCCGCGTTGCAGCATCTTGCTATGTTGCAAAATGAATATATGTAGATAATGTTTCGTTTGTTATTTTTTTGTTTTATACTTTTTTCAAAAAACATTTTATGGCTAAAGTTTTGCTCGACGAGCAGGATCGTGCAATGTCTCGTCGAGATCTGATCCGTTAGCTTTTTTATAATCAAAAGACTCGCCGAGTCTTGCGGCTAGGCAATTGAAGATTGCCCATCGCGGGATGATTCAATACTACATGGAAAACCAGGGCTAGAATAAGTTGTGTGGCTTCATTCATTGTTTTAAACCTCTGGGCTTAATATCATGCTGACCGTCGCAGCTTCGTTGAACCGAGAATCGGCAAGTTGCAAGCCAGCGTGATATTCTTTATGCCGCACGGACGTGGACTCCGACGGAGCAACGATATGTCCCAAACCAATGACTCTCGCTGAGAGCATTTCCGTATCTTTGTAGGGACTTGGAGCCGAAGGCCATGATAAATGAACGGACGGACGTTTAGAGGCTGTATTTGTTGGGACAACATTATGCACGCTCTTTTCGAACCCTGGTTCTTTCGGCAGTGTGCCGAAATAGGTGGCGACACCACCGGGTTTCCTGAAGGAACTTCAGGGACCGTCGACGACGTTCTTTCGACAGTGTGTCGAAAGAGGTGGCGACACCACCGTTTCTCCTGAAGGAACTTCAGGGACCGTCGAAGACGGACTTTAAATTATTTTTCTCCGATGGAGAAGCAGCTTCGTGGGACCCGAAGGGCGTAGACTCGTTGGCGATGGGGACACCTGTGAGGTTGTAGTCCCTTTCCTCATCGGACATGAGGACGTCGTCTTCAATATCGGGGGTACCGCAGCCATCGTACCTAAATTTTCCATCTTCTGTGAAAATAGAGAGATGTGATACCGAAACGATGAGGATTATAACTAATAAATGTATGGCCAGAATGACCAGTAAAAACCGTAGGTCGTTTTGTAATTATCATAGTCCCATAACGCGCCACTCTATCGCGACCATCAATGGTCATTTTTCATTACGCGAAAAAGTAAAGAGGTGGCAAAAGACGACTCGAGATATGGACTATGATAATTATTTGCGCAACAACTTTTATATAGTACCGTTTTCCGTATGAAAATCCCGAGTGCACCTCTACTATTCGACATTATTCCACGATGTGGAAGTGATTGCAACAATGAATGATGCGTAACATCAATATATTATATTTGATTTCACAAATATGCCAGAAGAAAATTATGGGAGGTCGTAAACCTGTAGGACAATTTTGAGACATTTGCGTGACAAATGATTAGAACAACCTGAAAGTGACCGGAAGTATAATTTTAAATGTATGACTCTGGGAGAGTGGTGGACTGTATGATAGAATCTTGCTCGTAAAGCGTTTAAATTTGTATTAAAAAAGTAACACTAGCCAACTGGGACGAAGTCCCGGAATGTAGATCGTAGAATCTACATTTGCGTAGCATGTATATAGGGAAAAGTATAGGCGATGTAATCTTTAAGTTTTCCGTGAGAAAACTGACCTAGCACAATTATTATAGTTACTATCGACACCTTTGCACACAATATCATCCGTATGGATAAAATGAAGCATAATTTGCTCAAAGTCCCCCAGGTGTATATCCCTAAATAGATGGACGTAAATAGGAAGAGGGCATTGGACCAGTAATGATCCAACCGAAAACCGTACTCTGGGCTATTAGTGAGCCTAGTACGTTGGAACGTGTACCCTGTAGCATGATCTTCGGATAAAGATCTGCACCAAGTAATATATCGACAGGACGGGAAGAGAAGGGATCGGGGTCGGCCAAACGTAGATTTGGCAAATTTGATCGAATATCGGTATGTGCGGTGAAGGAGGGCAGATTTTCTGCGATGCTTGGGAGGACAAGGACTTTAGTTTCCATTGATTGCGTAGCATCAATGGGAGAACTAATACGGACTTGACACTCTTTATTTGAAGTGGTTGAAACAGATCCACTGACCCCAGAAATAGTGGAAATGTTCGAAGTTGTGGGTATGCCTGTTCGATTTCGCATTTCTTCAGAAATAAATGACGCTTCAGAAGCAGGGTCAATGAGAGCTCTTGCTAGGTACGTAGTACCTTTATGAACTATATGAACGTTTGCCGTTCCTAACAAAATTTTTCTATTTTGGGTGGTATGAAATACCTGTCTATTTGAAGAGAGTGGTGTAATCCCTCTCGATGTAGAGGGCTGATGGGTAGAAACTAGGTTCCGAACTTGTGGTGTTGTGGCCGTCGAAGACGAACCAGCAGTGGAAAGTTCTCTGTGCACAAGAGTGTGGTGCCTTTTATTACAAACCCTACAATTGTGTGGGCTACTACAAAGGTTGACTAGATGGTTTGGGGACAGACAATTTAAACAGCAATTATGTCGCTTAATTGTTTTAAATCTTTCAGGAACTGAAAGTTGTAGAAATTTTTGACAGTTTCTTATGTGATGCATTTGTCGTGGACAAATAATGCAAGACTTATTGGGAGACGTACTAGATTGCCTAGAAGATGCTGGCGAATTTCGAGAGAATGTAGGGGTTCGGTTCGTGCCAGCATTCGTGAAATGTGAACGAGACCTTTTGTTATTTGTTTGATTGACGTTGTCAATACCACGAATGTCACGTAAGCAGTTAAGAGTTTGGATACGTTCCGTAAGAAAGTTATCCAAATCGTTCCAGGAAGACAAAGCGGACTTATCTTTGATGCTTTGTTCCCAAAGTGTGACGCAATTTTGTGGTAGCCTCTGAAGACATAAGAACACTAGGATAGGGTCCCAATCTTCTGTAGAGACGTCATAATTGGACATGGATGATATGCACCCATTAATACCCCTTTGTAATTGTTTTAGGCCTGAGCTAGTTTCATTATCAATAACAGGCAAATCGAATAGAAGTTTAAGTTGGTGGTTCACCAAGATACGTGGATTGTCGTACGTACGCTTTAGAGCTTTCCACGCAAGACCAAAATTGGTGTGGGTAAGCGAAAACTTAGCCACAATTTCATGGGCGTCACCACTGGTCTTTTTGTTTAAGTGACATAGACGTTCAATGTCACTAATGCCTGAATTGTTAATGTATACCGCAGAAAATAAGTCCCTAAATGTAGGCCAATTAAGGAAGTCGCCATCAAAAACTTCAATGTCACAGGGCGGTAAGTTGAGCTTATGACTAGAATTTTCCTCACCAACTGTTGAGTGATGCGTAGCATTGGAAACTGAATGAGGAGAAGGCGGAGCCCGAAGTTCATCTAACTTTCTATTGATTGTAGATAGAACCCTAAGAAAGCAATTGTACGCGACATCGCATTTGGTTTCTGCGGCAGTAAAATGGTCACTAGAACAATCTTTTTCCGTCAAATAATTTTGGCATTTGTCATACGATGTTTGTACCTTTTCCCATAACCTTTTGACCTCAGCTCCCTGTAGTTCTAAAATATAGACATCGAGCTCTTCGTCCCGTGGGGAACTGAATTTGGCGTCAAATTTAACTAAAGCATCAGTAGCTCGGATGAATAAATCTAGAGGAGTGAGTGGCATTGTGAAATAAAAAATGAATAGATTTCAGAAAAAAAATTTAGAAATTTTAAGAATAACGTATTAAAAAACTCACTAAAA